>NC_029789.2:22006851-22012909 GCF_000816755.2 Arachis ipaensis
AGACTAATTTAACTATTTACTCAAATTTAAAAAAAGGTGTCTCGAAAAAAAAAATATACAAATAAATTATTTACAATTATAAAAGTAAAAATAGGGCAATTTACCCAAATAAATAAATTGAGTGAATTCTTTACCTAAATACACAAAATGAAAATTTTTTACGCGCATGTGCATTTTTACTATTATGTAAACCGTCGTAGCCAACCACGGTTTTTAATTTCTACGTAAACCGTTGCTACCAGGGACGTATTATGGTTGGAACACATTAGGCATAAACCGTGGTAGCCTCCCACGGCTACCACGGTTTATGAAGAGAATGGCTTCAACGTAGACCCCCCTTAGCTTCCCAAGGTTTACATGTTAGGTAGTATAAATACATAAACAAACATATAAAAGTGATTCAATTAAACATATAAAATAAATGGACTTACTCAGATGAATTTAGTATACTAAACAAACATATTAAATTTTTTATTGGACAATAATATTAATACTTATTGAATATTCTATTATTTTTTATTATATAAAAATTAAATTAAATAAATAATAAAATATAAAATAATATTAAATTAAATAAATAAAAAATATCTAATTTTTTATATTTGAACTTAAAGATAGAGAGAGTGTTGTTTATTGAACTTATTACATACTTTAAGTCATAGTAAAGTATTTAAATCAATTGAATTATTTTTTATCTTTTGAAAAAGTACTACTAAGTTTTTTATAAAAAGTTTGGGGGGCTATGCCCCCTTGTCTGAACTAAGCTCCGCCACTAGTTTATTGGGTCTGTTTAAGTTGTATTAGGCACTCTTAATTTGAGTAATGTAAGGTTGGTTAAGTCAATGAATGTCGACATGTTTGTTTAGTGTACTAAATTCATCTCCATTTATTTTATATGTTTAATTGAATCACTTGTATATGTTTGTTTATGTATTTATACTACCTAACATGTAAACCTTGGGAAGCTAGAGGGGTTTACGTTGAAGCCATTCTCTTCATAAACCGTGGGAGGCTACCACAGTTTATGCTTAATGTGTTCCAACCATAATTCGTCCATGGTAGCAACGGTTTACGTAGAAATTAAAAACCGTAGTTGGCTACCACGGTTTACATAATAGTAAAAATGCACATGTGCATAACAAGTTTCCATTTTGTGTATTTAGGTAAAGGATTCACTTAATTTATTTATTTGGGTAAATTGCCCTAAAAATGATTATAAAATATTTAGAAAAGAGAAAATAAATAAAAAAATAAACTATATAATACTACACCTCCTCCTAGGGGTGCACATGGCCCGACTCGATCCGAAAATCCGGCCCGGTTCCAAATATTTTAGGGCCTAATTTGGTGTGATTTTATCGGGTTTAAGGCCGGGTAAGGGTCTTAAAAATAGATCCGGTCATTATTTCGGGTCGGGTTCGGACCATAGTTCGGGTCACCCGAATTTGGTCCGGTGGCCCGGTCATCATACAAAATTAATATTTTGTATTATTAGTGATGGATCATAACTATTCTTATGTGGTATTTAAGTATTATAAACCTTAATATTTTGTCTTATTAGTCATTATAAGACTAAGTTAATGTTTTATGTTTAGACTAATGCATAATATTGTGTTATTTGTATTGATTTAAATATTTGGTATTATTAGATAATATTAGTATTGATTGTGGTTATGCTTTAATTTTGAAGAAGAGTTAGTTCTTGTTATATTTTTCTAAGTGAATTTTATCATGTTAAATAATGGTTAGAGTCTTAAAAATTTGAATATTTTTACATGCTAATCCGAAAGTATATTAATTTCATCGGGTTTAGGGCCAGATTCGGGTCTAATAAATAGACCCGGTGTATATTTCGAGTCGAATCTGAGTCATATCAAACCCGATTTCACATGACCCATGTGCATCCTACCTCCTCCTTTGACCCTTAACACATGTCTTTATAATAAACTAGATTTAGAGCTGCGCAAAAAACTAGTTATTATTTCTTTGTGGTGGTTTTTTATTGAAAAATGATAAGACTAAATTAAAAATGAAAAATTAGTTGGAGGTTGATTAATAACTAATCAGCTAAATATAGGATTAATTCAACTTTGGAACCCACTGTTTTGAAAAGTGCTGTGATTTAGCTTGTGAAAATTGTAGATGATGAATATGTGTGTTGATTGGTTAGTTTGAATCTGGGTTGAGGATAGTCTCTGGTTTTGATAAGGGAAATTCATAGGATGAGGATTTCCAATGGTGATTTTGTGTTTGTGGGTTAAAATGTTGAGAGGACGAAGAAAGCATGGGTCGCGAATACTGGGACCGGGAGAACAGTGGCGGAAGAGGTTGAATGGTCGTAATCAGTTAAGGAGTTAAAAAGTTAAAAGTGACCGTAGACAGACATTGACATAGATACAGGATATGACACGATATAAAATATATTGATATATTAATTATTTATTTTGAGATCAAATTATTAGTCAATTAAATAAAATAAAAAATTAATTGTGATGTATTGACATCATAAAATATTTTATATAATTGTCTAATCACATTTATTATTTTAGATGACTATTTATCGAAAATAATTATTTTTATTGACATGATATTATATAATTAGATGCTAGTCTAAAATTATTTTATACTCATAGCATATCAAAATTAAATTAATAAAAGGGGTAAGTATTGTTTTGGTCTGATCCCTAACGTTTAGGGTCAGAATCTAAATCGTCCAGAACGTAATTTTTTATTTAGAATCATTCTTAACGTTTTTTTCGTATTAAAATCGTATTTTTAATAAATTTTTTAATTTTATTACTAAATTACCCCTATCCTAATAAAAAAATTATAAAATTAAAAAAAAAATAAAAGAAGAAGGGGGAAGGGAAGAAGGGAAAGAAAGGAAGAGGGGGGAAAAGGGGGACGGCGCCGGCAAGGCTTGGAGCCGCCGTCGCCGTCGGGAATCAGAACCAGAAGGAGAGAGAGATTACGAGGGAGAGAGGAGACGCGAGCCACTGTCGCCACTGACCTCGCCTCTGCCGCCTTGCCGCGTCGTTGCTGCACCTTCCCGTTTTTGCTTTTACTTCTTGCTTCAGCTTCTGCATCTTGCTTCGGCCTTTGCTTTCTGTTTCTGCTTGAGCTTCTGGTTGAGCTGTGTTTGCTTTTTTTACTTATGTTTCTGTTTTTGTTTCTAATTCTGATTTTAATTTATTATTTTTTATTTCATTGTTGTTGTGTGTTATTGATTTTGTTGTTGAATTTGATGTTATTATTACTGAATTTGAATAAAGTGTTATTGTTGGTGTTCTTGAATCTAATTATTAGTATTTGATGGCATTAAGGAAGGTGGTGGTGGTGGTGGTGGTAAAGATGCTGGTTGTGGTGGAGAGTATTTTTGTCCATAAAAAATTAAAAAGATAATTTTAATACCAAAAAAATGTTAAAGATGATTCTAAATTAAAAATTATATTAGAAATAGTTTCGATTCTGACCTAAACGTTAGGGACCAAATCAATGCACAAAAATGACGAAGTTGCTTTGACTACAGAACCATGCCTGTCTGTTGGAATGAATTGGATGATCGGCCGAGGACAGCCCCCTCTGCCCCTCACTCTCCTTTCCCTAATATGAACTTTGAGTCATCAAAGCCTTTCTGACTCGGCCTGGCCCGATCGCCCTTGACTGTAGGAAGTGAGTTGCTATGAAGTGTCAGGAACGAAATCCAATTGCCCCTTTTCCGATTAGAAGGCTATAGGCCAAGGGGAAGGTCCCTTATCCCTTAATAAAATAAAGTGGGCAACAATTACGTACCTGGAGGTGCGTTTTCCACAACGTGAGGTAAATCAAAATTAATTCCTTTAATTGATGGATAGTGAAAGAGAATTTGTTTCAGGGCTTGTCCATATCCACCTCCGACATCAACTAACGTTGATATTCCCTCAAAGCCTTTATATGAATCAAGGATTGATTTCATTACCAGAGGTCCAGCTTGAGACATTGCTTGCCCGAAAAGGTTACCGAACTCTCTATCTGTCTCCATATATTCAAATGCTAACTTTCCATACACTTTTTGGAAATGGTTGTGATTGTTAGCGTCTAATATTGCATCTTTTGTATCTTTCCTGTTTTTTAAAACATAATAGTTAATTTTAGAAATTGGAGAATATAACAGAAAAATATATAAACTGGATTATATAGATTAAATTATTGTGTTAAATCTTATAAATTTTTAAAATTTGTAACTAGGTTTTTAAATTTTTAAAGTTCTTAATTAAATATCTAATTAAAATTATAAAGTTTCACAGAATTAAACCCTATCAAAATCACTAAATTTAAGGACACATATGGTATAATAATGAATAATAATCAATAACTTAAGCTAAGTAATATACAATTACCAAACATTACGGTATCCTTGATAGATTAAAGTTGACAATGCAGCCAAGGAACTTCCTTGTTGATCATTACGTGTAAAGTATTGTCCAACAGGGGAGAGAGCATAAACCTTCTCTGTGTCACCATCTTGATTGGTGCGAATGGAGCAAGTGAGAAGAGAATGTACCGCCAACAATGGCAGCATGCGTTCAAGCCTGTTGGCCATATCAGAGTGTTGGTTTGGAAGCTTGGACGCAATTTCAGATGCACACATCCCCAGCGAAGTCTCTGCCTTTGCTATGATCTCAAACAAGTTCATATCAACAGCAGCGTTCAAGATTGCAGGAAACACTTGAGCACCTGCTAATGAAAGAGCTTTGGTGAAAGGATCATTGTCATGCATCTTGGACACTACTGCTACTTTACTCTTTCACCTGATAATATTGTGTATCTATGTGTGTATGATCTTGCTTAATTACTCACTATGTATATATGTATATATTTGTCAATCATGGAGTAGCTGAGTTTTTTCAATTTTATTTTAGGTATGTAAACTCATCTCTCAAACTATAATTCAATGGATGTTATTTTAATATAAATTCAATTTTGATATTTCACTTACATAAAATAGTTTTATATGTGTCTAACTATATAATACTATATCAATAAAAATAAGAGAAAATTTTATTCTCTTCTTCTGAGAGGTGCTAAAATGATACTTTCTTTTCCTCTATTGGTAAAATATATACTTCACTTCCTTATAATTTTTTAAAAAAAAATTTCTTTTTAATCTNNNNTTTGTAAAGACGTGAAAGAATGAGATGTTAATTTTTTAAATTTAGGATTTACCCATTTCGACTTATTTTTGAGTTTTGATAAAGTTGTTAATAATTTTTAATAATTCTATGAAATAAATTATTTATTAATATTGATTGTTATACATATTAACAGTGGTAAGATTTTTTTAATTTAATGTTAAAATAATATACATTAATATCAAAAAATTAATAGTAAAGTATAAAAATAATTGTTAACAAAAATTTTGATAAAATCACAATTTAATAATTAAAAAATCATTGAAGAATGTTTTAGAAAAAAATAATTTAATCATTAAAAAATTATAGAGAGGAAGGGAGTGTCATTTTAGCATCTTTCAAAAAAAGAGAGTGAAATTTTTTTTAAAAATAATTATTTTTTATATTGACTAGGTCATTTAAAATAATAGATGTAAATAAAAGATTGTATAATTTACACTATTGTACACCAAAATTAAACTCTTTTCATATTATTAAAGCTTACATTTAAAAAAAAATTCTCTCTTTGTAAACTTATATATATTAACCGAGTTGAAAGAAAGAGAAGGATAAGAAATGAAGGTGATAAGAGTAGAGAGTGTGTATGTTGAAAGGGTGTATATTGAAAGGAGAAAAGGGTTGAGAGAAAGTGAATAAAAAAAGTTAAGAAGTAATTATATTATAACAATATCTTAGACATTTTAAATTTTAAGTGAAATCCAATAAAATGAAATTTTAACTCAAACTTATTTAAGTTGAAATTAATTTTAAAAGAAAACAATAAAATTAAATTGAATTTTATCTAAACTAATTTAATTATTACACTGAAATTGAATTCAATTCATATGGGAATTGAATTCCATGAAATTTCTAAATCCCCTGTTATCATTTTTTCTTTGGTTCATCAA
>NC_029789.2:22013743-22015318 GCF_000816755.2 Arachis ipaensis
ATTAATAAAATTATGTTTATTTCTTTCTATTCTATTTTTAAAATATTTGTCTTTGTATAATATTTTTAATAATAATCATATTATGGATATAAAAAAAAAGGGAAAATTATTGTAAAGGACCGTTAGGAAGATTTAATTATTAAAAAGGACCTTTAATATTAAAATTATTAAGAAAGACCAAATCTTTTTATAATATTTAAGAAGAAGAATCAAATCTTTCAATAAAAAGACAAATATATTTTTAATTATTTTTTATATATTTTTTTATAATCATTTATTTTTCTCATTTACGTGATTTTCCATCCTTTAATTTCTTCCTCTCACTATAAAACATCAGGAACCTAACATACAAACCATGTTTGTTACTGCATCGACTCTTTGAGTCTCTGGTAGTTTCTGCAAATTATTTTACAATTTTGAGAATTATGGTCCACCACCATCACAAACTAAATTATTATGTAGTTGAAAATGATATGAAATAATTAATTTTAGGCATTGTAATGTAACGCCTTGGATGGAACTTAAGAAAAATTGATCAAATGATTTACTTTTTAGGCACATAACCACTGTTTATAGAAGACTAGCTACTACTATTTATTCTAGACATACTTTTTATATTATTAAAAAACATATATACATTATACACCACTGTTATTTAATTTGGTATTAAGGCATAGTGTGGAGTAAATTATGTATGTATTTGTTTTGTCACTATTATAGTTTGAAGGAACATTAAAAATTAGGCAATTGTAGACATAGTAATCTTATTATCTTCTACTTGTCCTCTTGGACACGGAAACAACAATAAGAAAAAATGTTAAAATTATGAGAAAAAAGTAAATGCATTATTAATAAATATGTATTTTCAAAAAATGTCTTACAGATTGAATTTTGATGTGATTTTTTGCAAATATGATTAGAAAAATAAAATATTATTATTCTTAAAATTTGGTGACTTTTTTGCTAAGTATATATTTTTTCTGATTTTTTAAAAATATTATTAGTTGTTAACAAAAAAATTATAAAAAAATATACACTTAACAAAAAATCACTAATAATTTTAAGAATAAAAATATCTCTTTTCTTAATCATACTTACAAAAAATTACATCAAAATTCAATCTCTAATGTATTTTTTGAGAAATACATATTTAATGTTAGATAATCTTGCAAAAAATCTAATATTAAATATGTATTTGTCAAAAAATACATTAGAGATTGAATTTTAATGCGATTTTTTACAAGTATGATTAGAAAAATGAGATATTATTATTCTTAAAATTTGGTGATTTTTTGCTAAGTATATATTTTGTTGTGATTTTTTAAAAGTATTATTGGTTGCTAACAAAAAAATTACCAAAAAAAATATATACTCAATGAAAAATTACCAAATTTTATAGATAATAATATATTATTTTTATAATCATATCTATAAAAAATCACATCAAAATTCAATTTCTAAGGCATTTTTTGAAAATATATATTTACTGTTAGGCATTTTTATCGCATTTTTAAATTATTTGAAAGCATTTTTGTCGATAGTAAAATTCGAGTGCATTTTTGTCAGCATTTAATA
>NC_029789.2:22015351-22025405 GCF_000816755.2 Arachis ipaensis
ACCATTTTTTACTAAACCAATGAAAACTCATATTCTTGCTTGTAGACAAATTAATGACGATCTTTGTAGTCTTTTTATTCATAAATAACTTTTAAATTTGTTAGCCTCCGAAATTGAAGACATGATACAATGAAAGCTTATTTATATTCAACTGCTTTAATTATTAGGATGCCGCTATTTTGACAAAGTGATCAATAATCAATATATAACGTTGGAAATGAAAGTCCCCGCATGTGCCATTATCTAAAGGTTGCGTTTGTTCAAACATGAGGATTGACATTCGGACTAAGTATTTGTATTTGTTAATCAGAAATTAAATTAATTTTAGAATATAAAATTTGAATTTTTTAAATATTTTTAAAAATACAAGTTAATAAAATAATCAAAGTAGTTCTAATTATTACTATCATCATTGTAACGACGGAATCTTTCACGTATATAAATTGCTTAGAAGTTAATATGTAATTGTTCTAAATTATTTTTAGTTACATATTTATTTTTTATGTAAATCATGGTAAGATTAAATGATTTATCATTTTCACATAAATCGTATTATCCTAGTACATACGATTTAGTAAGTGGAGATTCAAAATATTAGATCATTACATCTTAAAACAATTTAGTAGTGTATAACATTTGAATTAATCTCTACCATATAATTTAGTAGATTGAACACAGCAAAACACTAAATACGACAAATAATATAAAATACATGACTAAAGTATATATATCTAAAAAAACAGGAAGTTTTGGGATCCGACATACTAACAAAATGAACTATGTCTTTATGATGAAAGCAGGGTCGGATCTCATTAAGAGAAAAGACTGTCTTTGAACTAGAGTTTTTCGATCCAAATACCAATGAGAGAATGATGTAATTTCCAAGGTAGAGAGAAAGAGGAGTAAATTCAACCTCTCGAAAGGCATATGTAAAGCGTAGACTAACATCCAACAGAACTACATTTGGCAGATAGGAGATGATTCGAGAATAAATTTCTGGAACTACAATTGGGTCTTGGATGTGGCTGCTTAAGTCAACATGCTAATCAGGTAAGTGCTCTAATAGACGCAAATAGTCATCTAATGGATTTCCTTACTGTCGCAGGCAACTGGGATGAAAGTAAGCTGGAAATTTGGCCACCAAAGGAGCTGATCAAGAAAATTGTAGCTATTTCTCCTCCCTCCCCTTGGAAAAACGCTGACCTTATAGCTTGGAGCTTATCATCGAACGGAGATTTTGAGATGAAGACAGCATACCAAAATTTGAATGAAGAGTCATATAATCCTAAAAGACTGTACAATCTTATCCAGAGATGGAAAGGATCGGAGCGCATTTGAACTTTTCTCTGGCTGATATCACACGAAGCCATCTTTACAAACGTTAAAAGAAGAAGACGTCACCTTACAAACTATTCTTCATGTACTTCGAGATTGTGTTTATGCTGCTAATATCTGGCTTTCTCTTATAAAAAATGCGGGTTTCAATAACTTTTTTAGGTTCAATCTGATTGACTAGTTAATTCATAACCTTACTACCAAAGGGAATTAGCCCTGCATGTTAGGGGTTACGGTCTCCTTCATTTGGTACTTCAGGAATATATTTATTTTCGAAGGAGATACTACTGCGATTCGAGCTAGAGTCGAACATGTGAAAGTGTAGTTTAATGAGATTGTCAAAGTCATCAAAACGCTACCATTCCTAATCATAACCACATTTTTCAGAAGCAAGTTATTAATTGGATCTCTCCAGCAGAGAGGCGTATCAAGCTAAACGTTGACAGTTCATTCTTCTCTCAAGCTGGAGGGATTTTTCGGAATCATCTTGGCCAATTTGTTAAGGATCTCACCTGTAACTTGGGGAGTTGTTCCATTATGCATGCGGAGCTCTGGAGAATAATTATTTGTTGACTTCAAATTACTTTAGCTAACAATTTTACTTGCTTAATGGTTAAATCTGACTCTCAAACAGCTATTAATTTTGTTAAGAATGGTTGCCCAACTACACACTTATGTGATTCTCTTATAGTTAACATTCGCATCTTGGCTGCGAGTATCCAGAACATTCAAATGGTCTCATAACTTATGCGAAACTAATTCAGTGGCTAACATCCTTGCTAAGAGAGGGCATGATATATCTTTTGGCCATCATATTTTTAAAGTTGCTCCTCCTGATGTTCTTATATTCCCTTTTGTTAGATGTTTCTAGTATTTCCCTCATGAGAGGGTTTAGTTAGCTGTTTTTTCTAAAAAATGGGTCCCTAACCCACCTTTCTCGTAAAAAAAAATCTTAATTATAATTATTAACATAGTTATTAGAATCGGACCAGATTGGCCGGTTCAACCAGAAAATCAATAAATCGGATCAACTACTGATTCGGTTCGATATTTAGACCGCACAAGATTAAAAATCAGAACGAACCGGTGAAAATCGGTCAAACTTGTTGATGATCTGATCATACCGCTTGAAATTAAATTTTCAAGAAATGTGTGAGGTGGGGTTCGACCCCTGTCTTCATGGAAAAAGAACGTCCTTTATAGCCACTGAGCTAGCATGCACGTTACTAATTTATATACAAATTATAATACATATAGGTGTCTTTCATCAAATAGTTTACTTCTATTTAATTTATTTTAATTTTAGTTATAAACTCACTTATTTTTTCTTTTCATAATAATATATTATTTATTAATATTATTTTTTAATAAATACTTGTAATATATAATAGTATAATAGATATAAATTAATTAATAAATTATTAAAATTTTAAAATAATAGTTATTTTAATATAAAAATAAAATAAAAATATTTATGATAGAATAAAATTAACAAAATACTTATTGTTCATGTTCTATATTATTTTAGAATAGCTAGATATTCTTAAAATATTAGTAAAAATATGTATTTTAAATTTTAATTTTAAATTTTTTACTATTTTTAATTTATATAGTACTGAGTCAATCGGTTCAATCAGTGACTCACCGGTTGAACCAATAACCCAATGACCCAATAATCTAATCGGTTCGATCACCAGTTCAGTTCTGATAACTATGATTATTAATATAAGAATTTAAATCAAATTTTTAATGCTCAAGTTCAATCTAACTTAAAACACCTTTAAATGCTCACCTAATTTAGAGGGGAAAAAAATTGCACGAGCTCAACACTACTTATACTTTTAAAACAAAACACTCAACTTAGAATTGTAATACTCATGGTTATGTATATTTGACGTATGATCGAAGCGATTTATTAAGAAGTGATCTTCATGATATGTTTATTTGGAAGCATAAAATTTGAAAATAGTTCAAAGAGCTAACATGTTTATTTTTGTTGATAGATATTGTTGTTTTGATCAATAATCTCAGATTCAGGTAGTAATATATATAAATTGGTTAATAGCATTGAAAAATTCATATTATGTGATAATGAAATTTTTCTTTGTTCACAAATATGAATTTTTTAATACTATCATATATGAATTTTACCATATGCTAATGCATATTTGGACACGATGGATTTGTAAATCTATCCATAAAATTATGCTTGAATTTTGACTTAATAGATATTTTTATTTAAAATGATTATTAATTATTTTAGTGAATGGGAGATACAATACATGTATACTGCATTCTAGTTCTAGATAACTGTATATCTTATGTATAGCCTTGGAAAAAAAATTGTAATGTAACCATTTAATTGTATTTTTTAAATTTATTCTCTTTATGCAATAGACAAATCAATTTCATATAGAAGATATATAGAAGCAATAGAGTTATTATTGTACTAATTTTCTGTAATTTAAATTTTTTATGAATATATTAGCAATGATGAGTGCTTGGTGACTCCACAACTTAAGGACAACCCATAATATTTGTGAAATATATTGATATGCATTTTGAAAGGTCTCTTGAAATCTTATATCAGTGAGAACTGTTAAGTTCATTAAAGGTTTAATTATTCTGTAAGTTTTTATAATTTTATCGAATTTTTAATTAGATTTTATATTTGTTTTTTTTTCAATTGGGTCTCTAGACATTAAATTTTTTTTCAATTTAGTCTATACAGTGACAAAACCGTTTGAAATAATAGAATATTCTACTCAAAAATCGAATATTCTCCTAATTAAATTAGAATAGGAAATTAAACCACCTCCATTTTTTTAAAATACCAAAACCACCCTTAACCTTTTATCCCAAAAGTAAAGAACCCTAGCTAGTGCTTGTTCTTTGGAAGTCACTGACGTTTCTCCTCCATTCGTTGGTCGTCGTCGTCCATTTGCGTTGTTGTCGTCCTTGGCGGTGTGAGCGTCTGTCGTTGTTGTCGTCCGTCATCCTTGGTTTGCGCTGCAGTGCTCTACACTGGTCGTGTGTCTGCTCTGCTCTGCTCCGCGCTGGTAGTGTGTCGCTTCCGTTGCATTCCCTCGCCGTGGATCAACGCACCTCGCCTAGCTGCCTGAAGTTGATCTGCCAAAATTAACAAGTTAATTTTTTTTTTTGTTTTTCAAAGTTGATAAAACAAGTTTAAACAAATGATCATTTTTTTATTTCTGAATTGATTTGATATACCTATTTGTTTAACTGAATTCTAAATTCTTTTGATATAATAGTTTGGGTTTACAATATGAATATATATAAGGGTTTTGTGAATTGATGAATTGATATATGAATTGGTTTTGCTGATTATGAATTTACTTTATTATTGATTGTTGTTGCTGTGATGAATACCATGCTTCTTTCAACCACCGGTTCTGTTCTTGTCGAGGCTTCGCCACATGATTTTTTTTGGGGTGGAGGTCGAGATGGAGAAGGCTTAAACTATCTTGGTCGCTTATTGATGAAGTTAAGATCAGAGTTTCTTGGCGAGTCGTCATCATCATGCGAGTCCCCTAGTATAGCCGTATAGCTATGTACAGAGCCGCGGGAAATATTATACCGGTAAGAAATTTGGATATTATGTATGAGATTTTAGGTTCATACCTTATTATTTCTGTTGTACAAAAAGAAAAGAGGGAGAGAGAATGATTATGTTGTTGTAGAAAAAAAAAAAACAGTACATCTCCATCATATTAATCTATTAATCAAACCTTTTGCTTTGATTTCTTTCTCTGATATTTTCCATTTTCATAATACTATCACTTCCTTTCTGGAGTTATGCATAACTTTATTTGATGGTTTGTGATGTTAACAACTTAAATATGGTTATGAGAATAATCTGCTTTGAGAAGAAATAATGGATTCATGTTTAATCAAAGAAAAATGCTACTTCAGGATATAGCTGATGATGTCAAAAGAGTTACGGTTAGAACATGATGTCTATGAGTGTTATTGAAACCTCTCAAACTTAACTTATGAACATAAATTGGAAGTTCGTAATATGGGTTTTATGAATTGATGAGTTGACATATAAATTAGTTTTGCTGATTATGAATTTGGTTTATTGTTGATTGTTGTTCCTGTGATGAATACCATGCTGCTTTCAACCACCGGTTTTGTTTTTGTCAAGGCTTCGCCACATGATTTGTAAAAAAAATAAAAAAGAAACACTACATCTCCATCATATTAATATATTAATCAAACCTTTTGCTTTGATTTCTTTCTCTGATATTTCCCATTTTCATAATATTATCACTTTCTTTTTGAAGTTATGCATAACTTTATTTCATGGTTTGTGATGTTAATAAGAATAATCCGCTTTGAAAAGAAATAATAGATTCATGTTTAATAAACGAAAAATGCTACTTCAGTATATAATTGATAATGTCAAAAGAGTTGCGGTTAGAACATGATGTCTATGAGTGTTATTGAAACCTCTCAAACTCAACTTATGAACATAAATTGGAAGTTCGTAGTAAACAAGTAAGAGGCTAATCATAAAATTTTCTCTCAACAGAGATGAGACAGAATGATTAGGAGTAGGGTATTTTTCTCTTATTCAATTATTAAGATAAAATTAGAAGGGTTGAAAATGAATTGAAGAAAAATATATAACTCTTTATGTTCGATCTATCATATTTGCTTCTTATATTGTTGTTAGAAGATTTTTATATAAATTAAAAATTAGTCACTAAATAAGTTATTATATATTTGTGTATATTTATATATGTAATTTACATATACTTGTTTTTGGGTCTTTGTCAATCAAATTGGTTCTCTTGTTTGAAAAATTATGTAAAAATAAGTTTTTATAAACAATTTTAGTTATTACTCTGTTACTGATTCTTGTTACCATATGCCATATGCAAGTTCTTTTATTATGTTGATACGATCATACATGGTTACATATATTTGTTTTTATATGCAATAAATCGCTCTTGCAATTGTGTGATGATTAATCTTTTTTTTTCTTCAATCTGGACATTGATTCAGTATCAGGTACCTGTGGTAGTGATTGTTTTCAACAATGGAGGTGTATATAGTGGTAACCGGAGAACTTTCAAAGAGATGAATGGACCTCACAAAGATGATCCTATTCCGACTTCCTTTGTTCCGAAAACAGGCTACCATGCTTTGATTGAAGCTTTTGGTAGAAAGGGCTAACTTTTTAGGACACCTGATGAATTCAAGTTTGCTCTTTCAGATGGTTCAGAGAGTGGGAGGCTGCAACACAAGAACTTATTTTCAGATTATCTGTATTATACTGAAACTATATTTTCTATGATTTTCATTTTTATATTTCAAATTTCAATAACAAAAATTACATAGTCTTGTGATTTTTTATGGTGTACCATGATATAATAAAGATACAAACTATATTTTATGAATCCACATAAATGTAAAATATTACATGATCATAATGAATACTTGAATGATGGAAATTTAATTTTATATATACTTTTCACTATTATTTCTGTTTCATTTTATTCATTACTTTTTTTTTGTATGTTCTTAAGATAAGATAAGATATTTTAAAAGTAAAAAAAAGAAAAAGAAGATATTTTTGGTATAATTTGTATATAAATAAGTAATAAAATGATAGTGACAAAATAAAAAGAATTATAGGAATATATTTCATATCGTAGAATCATTGAATAGGGATTATAAGAATATCTTTCATTGAATATTATAGTTTCATCAGATTTTCAATTAAATTCCTATATATTTTTTTCTTTTCAATTGGGTCCCTAAGAGTATACAAGTAATTTTACAATTCATTAACATTTTTTTTATGTTTAACTTTAACAGGGACTAAATTGAAAAAAAATGTATAAGGACTCAATTGAAAAGAAAAAAAAATATAAAAACTTAATTGAAAATTTGATAAAACTATAGACACTTGCAGAGTAATTAAACCTTCATTAAATTATATTGAATTTGTGTGATTTGGTAGATGAATTGATATGCATTCTTATTTTTGGTTGTGATACCATTTGCATTTTTAGAGATGCATATTTTCTTGGGAAGACACTAGAGTTTCATGAGAAACATGTGATTTTCTTATGAGAATTTAGTTGTATCCTTTGGCAAGACACGGTAAGGATAAATAAATACACAATAACATTAAAAGATCACTACGAGTACTCATGTCATTAATGCAATATTGTGTATGTCTTACACTTTGTATACATTTGACTGATTATTGTTGACAAGTTATTAGTTATGTGATTGTGGAGGAGCGAGACGCTTTATAATCTAAAATTTGCCTATAATTTTTAATTAATGGTTTTGTTGAGTGGGGTAATATGTTTTATGATGAATTATTTTCATACTAATATTTTACGGTCATAGCTAGTTATTTAGTTTGGGAGTCGTTTTTAAAGTATTTTTTAAAATAAATAAAACTCAATCAATATTGCCCAAAATGTAAAAATATTAGAAATTTCTGTGTTGGGTTTCTATCTATTTGTTGGGTTTTGTAATCTAAAAACGAGTTGAATGTTTTAAACTTGATATTTCTATAAATTTATGAAGTAACTAAGTGATTTACTTTGAGTTTTGAATGTCATCATATAGTATTGTGCCTCGAAATCTCATGATTAGTATATATAATAAGATAAGATAAGATAATAATGTAGGATTTTTTTGTTTAACTCTTTAACAATTAAGACCTAATTATTGTATATACATGTTATAAGTAAAACGGGTAAATTCTATCAAAATTTTAACCATTCGGGTGATCTTCTTCCAAAATGTTTCTCTGTTGAATGACGTTCTTTCAAACAAAACAATCACATTGCCTCAAACTATTCCAACTTGTTTTGTTGTTACTTCAAACCTTTTGGACACTTTGATCACTAATACTTGTCCTACTCAGAGATCTTGATCAGAATAAGTCGTTCTAACTCCTCGAAGTCTACACCTATAACTATTATTACTTCCACTGGCTCTTCATCCTCAGTTCCTACCAGTCCGTCTCTTATCTCTACATACAAGTGACATTTAGTCTTTTCTTAAACAACTTGTCTTTATTGTGCCTAGTAATACACCTAGTGCTCTTTATCCACTCCATCAAGTAACTTCAACTGGTATTTTGATTTATATTGTTTTAATCACATATCTCCTGTACATCGCATTTTTTCTTTCTTGTCTACCATAATACAATACCTTCTATTCACACTACCGGTGGATTCCTTATGCATATGAATCATATAGGATTTTGTTTCTTAGTCTAAACTCACCTTTTTCTATACTTATTTCAACCCCAAATTAAACTTTAATCTTAGGTCAACTATATAATCTTGATTTTGATGTTAATTTTTCTTCTTTTCATTGTCATGTGTAAGATCATTGGACGAAACAGATCATCGGAATAGATGTAAAGTCAAAAGACTGTATAACTTCAAGAATTTATGTAAAAAACTCTCTGAATGTCTACTAAAAGCTTGAGCTCTGAAGTAGAAAAAAGATCACCAGAAAAAAATATGGTGGCAAGGAGTACCAAGAAAGTCAAGATGGATGAATTCATACAAGAAGAAGATCATATGGAGGAGGGAGAACAAACCATATAACCAGTTGAAAAGGTTATGGACGAGGTACATAGCCTAACAGAAAAAGTAAGTGTTCAGGAGACCATTCCGGAACAAGCATCAAAGGCTTCCTATAAGGATAGACTAATAAGTAATGGTTTAGAAAAACTAAATCCTGAAGAGATTGTGGATATAGTAGCAGAAGATTATCTTTTTGAGAAAAATCTGATGGAATTAGAGGAGGATAAAAAGACTCCCTTCAATCCAATGCCAAAAATTGGAGTTACACTCGAGGAGTATGACGAATGATGTAAACTAAGGATGCAGATACTCATAGTGAAACCTTTGGGAAAGAAGCTGAACCTGCCAACTATGGAGAGATGGGTTAATAGAAGATGGACCAAGAAGGGTGCAGTTCATGTCATGGACTTAGAAGGAGGATATTTTTTGATATGTTTCTCAGAACAGGGAGATTATGCGCATGCCCTTTTTGAAGGACCATGGATGATTGCTGATCATTATTCACTCATTCAGAGATAGAGACCCTTGTTTATCCCAAAGAAAAATAAGGTTCAAAAAGTAGCAATTTATGTACATATCCCAAACTTTCCGGCAGAATTATACAATAGATACTTCTTATGGAAGGTGGATAAATCTATTGGAACTATGCTGAAAGTGGATGAACATACTTCCATACATTCAAGAGGCAAGTTTGCAAAGATTTATGTTGAGATCGATCTTTGAAAAAAATTGGTTCCGTCCTTTTCAGTACTTGGTAAAGAATTCAACTTTGTGTACGAGGGACTACATCAAATCTGTTTTAATTGCGGTAAATACGGTCATAGAATGGAGAGTTGTCCGAATGGAAAGAAAGAAGGGCAAAAGGAAACAAGGCATGACCAATAGAACCACCATGAAGCTGCCAGAGATTCTCCCGCTCAGAACAATTCCGATTCCGAACCAGAAAGAAAAAGAAATTATGACGGAGGAAAATCAGGGGGATGGTCTTGAGGAGAAAGCTGTCGCTAATAATGAGCAATCTTCCCATATTCTTACCAAAAATGATGTAGCTGATACAATTAAGGAGGTGGGACCCTTTGGCCCTTAGATGATCGTGAAGAAACCCCAAAGAAGAAATAAACGGAGATCCG
>NC_029789.2:22025434-22039094 GCF_000816755.2 Arachis ipaensis
AGCCTAGCAAGGACCACCAGCAAGGAGTTAAGGTTGAAGCATCTCTAAAACACACAAGGTGCAAGAAACAAGAAAAATATATTTAACAAAGCAAATAAATGAAAAATACTGAGATTAGCAGGAAGATCACTCCTGCCCAACCAAAATCTGGAAGAATAAAAGATGTTCAGCAACCTTTAGCACTCAAAGGAGAAAAAAACACAACCTTAAAGAGGGAACAAAGAAACAAGATAAGGAGCACCATGAGTACTGGAATTAGTTCAACAATCTTTTAAAGGGCATTTATAAAAGCCACCAGGAGGGAAACTACATTAACTTCAACGAACTTCTCAACCCTCTTCTAAGCAACCTTATTGCCAAGACCATGGGTGGAGGGATACTGGAGGGAGAAAGCAGTGGTACTCTCAAAGACAAACCACCAGAAATAAATAAGAATGAATTTGTGAGCATGATCATGGATGGCAGACATGACAAGCAGCCAGTGCAAATTTCGGTTGGAGAATATGAGGAAGAGGAATATGCCCCCAAGCCTATAGAGGACTAATTCTGTCTTTTTGGCCAGGGAGCTTCTATACTCTTTGACTTGACCTTTTTACATTTTTTCTTTTTTATGATGATGAATATTTTAATTTGAAATTGCAGATGTGTCTCAACTAAGGGGCTCAATTCAATTATTAAGGATCTAACATATAGATATCAAAGTTGTCTTTGTATCCTTTTTTAGACTCATGTTTTAGGCAAAAAAGCAGAAAATATTATAAAGAATTTAGGTTTTGACGCTTGGTGTGCTAGTGATGCTGAGGGTTTTTTTGGCGACATTTGGTGCCTTTGGAAGAAAGATAAGTAGACTATAAAACCGATTATAGTGCATAAACAATTCATACACCTTGAAGTGCAATGGGATAAGGATCAGTCATCGATATTCATAGCTGTTTACAGTAGCCCACAAGTGGCAAGAAGAATGGAGCTTTAGAAAGGATTGGATTACATTCCTAGAACTATTAAATGACACAGAGAGTACATCTAATTTATCTCAAGACTCTAATAGTTTTATTAATTGTATTAACATTTGTGACCTTAATGATCTAAGTTTTACTGGCCCACCCTTTTCCTGGCAAAGGGGCAATATCAAGAGAAGATTAGATCAATGTTTAAGCAACCTAGATTTTTCTAACAAATTTTTGAAAATAGGAGTAAGACATTTATCTAAGTTAAAATCTGACCACTTACCTATTCTTCTTGATTTTCAGATGGCGGAGTATGACCGGGGACCCATACCTTTTAGATTTTTGGCACCTTGGGTGCTTTATAATGATTATAAGAATATGGTGGAGAGAAGCTGGAATAATAGGAACAATTTACTGCAGAATGTTTCTGATGTTACAAATAACATGAAGGTCTGGAATAGGAAAGTTTTCGGACATATCTTTCACAAAAAAAGAGCAAATTAGCTAAGGAGAGAATCAGGAATTAACTCTCGTTCTCTAGAAATTCTTTTCTAGAGAAACTACAAAAAGATCTATGAAAAGAGTATGAAAGCATAGCAACAAAGGAGAAACCCTATTGAATGCATATGTCTAGATGCACATATATCAAATTCGAGGATAAAAATTTCAAATACTTTTATAAAAAAGCTAATGGAAGGAGGAAGAGGAATAAAGTGATTGTCCTGAAAAATAAATAAGGGAAATGGGTGGATGATGTGGATTATTTAAAGAATTGAGGTGTTAATTCTTTCAAAGAGTTGTATTATCCAGAATCAGATGAAACTCCTTTCGCAGTCAGTGGGTGTTTGCCAACTCTACAAGGAAGAGACTATAAGAGAATTGAAAAAGAGGTGACCTTTAATGAAGTTAAAACGCGATTTTTAGCATGGGTAGCTGGAAGGCCCCATGAAGCGATGGTCTCCCAGCCAAATTCTACCAACACTCTTGGAATGTAGTGGTTGAATCCCTGGTAACTTGGGTTAAGATGATTTTTAGGGACCCTAGTAACATTGCTGAGGTCAATAAAACTCTCATTTTTATCATCCCAAAGATTCTAACGCTTGAAAATTTTGGACACTATAGACCCATCAGTCTTTGCAATGTTTGCTACAAAATTATTACGAAGATTGTGGCTTCAGGACTAAAGAGGTTTATGCCCACTCTCATCTCCAATACTCAAGCAAGTTTTATTCATGGACAAGTGAGTGCGGATAATATCCTTGTGGTGCAAGAGATGATTCACACAATGAGAAATAAAAATCATGGTAAAGGCTTTATGGCTATAAAAATAGATTTAGATAATTTCTACAATATATTGAGCTGGAGATTCATTACAAAGACTTTGGAGGAGGCTAGAGTTCCAAATATTATCATTTCGGTCATCAAGCATTGCATTACATTATCTACCATGAATCTTCTGTGGAATGGCTCGCTGTCAGAGACATTTACCCCAATGAGGGGTATTAGACAAGAAGACCTCCTATTCCTGTATCTTTTTGTTCTATGCATTGAAAGACTCTCTCATTTAATAATAAATTAGTTGTAGACAAAAAATGAGAAGCTATTACTCTTTCACGTAATGGACCTAAAATCTCTCCCTTCAGTTTTGCAGATGACATGGTACTTTTTGCTGAAGCAAATATTAAACAAGTACAAGTGATCAAGGATGCACTTAGGAAGTTCTATGAGAGCTTAGGACAAAAGATTAGTCTGAACTAATCTTGCGTCTTCTTCTCAAAAAACGTGAACCACAATGTTAAAAATCAGTTGAGTCAAGAGCTAGAAATTGCACTTACGGCTAACTTGAAAAAATACCTAGGTGTTTCACTCATCCATGAAAGATGCAATCATCATCACTTCTAGTTTATCATCGATCACATGCAATCTAAGCTCACATCTTGGAAAAGAAAGTCCTTATCTCTAGCAGGAAGGTGCACGTTGATTCAATCGGTGTTGCCAACTATTCCAAGTTACTGTATGCAATCTATGAAGATTCCTATGGCAGTTTGCAACTAGATTGACAAATTTGTAGAGATTTTCTTTGGGACAGCAGTGAAGAGGGGGAAAGAATTCACCTTATAAACTGGGATAAAGTGTGAAAAACCAAGGAAAAGGATGAGTTAGGAATTCGAAAAGCGCAGGAAACAAATCATCTTTTTCTAATGAAGCTTGCTTGGGGTTTGATCCATAACCGAGATGCTCTTTGGGTTCGAGTAATGAGGACCAAATATGGGTATGGAGAGGACACTATTCCCAAAATTTGCCTCAAAACCAGCAACTGAAATACTTTAGAGTAGAATTACAAGAGTTTGGAAGAATTTTCAACAGAACTTAATTTGGCAAATAGGAGATGATAAGGAGATATCCTTCTGGAGAGACCATTGGATTACAGGGATACACAATCTAGAAGAGGTGGCTCTAAATAATCCTAGTGAGGAACAGTTACAACAAAGGGTTGCAGACTATGCTACTAGCCAAGGGAAATGAGACTGGGAGGCTATTCGGAGTGTGCTACCAGAAGAAATCATAGACCAGATTCGTATAATTAAAGCGTCCAATGATTGGATCGGGGCTGATATAATAGGATGGCTACATACCCCTAATAAAGTTTTTACTATAAAATCAGCCTATGAGTTCTACTATAACGGCAACGAAGAAGCAAAATTTTCATACAAACAATGAAAAATTAAACTACTTTAGATGTTAAAATCCTTTACCTAGTTACTCATCCATGAGGTGCTTCTGACAAATTCAAATAGAAAGAAAAGAGGCCTTACCAAAAACGACAGATGCTCGAGGTGCCACAGAGAGGAAGAAACTTTACTCCACATATTACGAGACTGTCCTTTTGCTTGTAGTATCTGAAAGAGCATGGTAAATAGAGATTATCAAAATATTTTCTTCAACCAGAACAAACATGAATTTAATCTCTCATATACAGAATGGGACCATCTACTTTGTTACAACCTGTAATACTCTATGGAGGTGCAGAAAGAAGCTTATCACCGGTTTTGGGCATCGTCCGTCACTGCTGGTGTTGCATCTTCTCACCACACCCCATATATAACACATATTTTATAAAAATTAGGTATATAGTGAAGGAAGTGAGAGTTGAACCCATAACCTCCCTCATGTAATAACTTACAATAAGTGAGCAACCACTAAACTAGTTAGTTAATATAGTAATTTAGAGCATTTGTATATTTATAAAGTTAACATAAAGTAAAAAATAAAAATAAAAATCATATATCATTGATCATTCAGAAACCTTAAAACCAAAGTGAAAATGCCGTTTCTTCTCAAATCAAACCCAAATTCGGCCATAAGCCATTCCTCTATCACCGCAAGCCCCAAGTCTCCTTCGGTCCTTCCTCCTTCCTCCTTCCTCCATTGCCGCAACTCTTCTTCCTCCTCTGTGCTCTTCTCTCTTCGCTACGTTCCTTCTGCCCTCCTCTCCTCCTATGTTGTGCTACGTTGCTGCTCCGTGCTCTCCTTGATATTTTTCAGCATGCTTGTTTATTCTTAAAGTAAAGCTTAGTTCTTGTATATTCTATGTTTATCATGTTGATTCTTTTAGTTGGTTGGACATGAAAATTGGGGCTTTACTTTGCGTTTGAATCTATGACTTTGTTTCCTTGCTGATTTATCCTTGTTAGTAATTTTGGTCTGGACTGAAAATTTTCTCATAGTGATCTTTGACTTGCGATATTTTAGAGTTCATTTTATAATTTATTTATTTATTGGAAATTTTGCTCCTTCTCTATATTCAAAAGATTATAGTTCTAGTTCTAGGGTTCATGCTGTTTCTATTTCTATTGGTATTTTTTTTGGCTAGTTGGTTCCTCCTCCAACTCTGTGCCCACGAGGCCATGATTAATTTTTCTCCATTTTTTAAAATTAATTATGATAAATATAACCGGCTCCTTTGTTGACCTTTTTTTTCGTTTGAATAGATTCATATTGATTTTATTCTGACTTTTGTCTTCTTTTTCTGGAATAATTTTGAATGGGTCTACTTCAACCCCATTTCAAAAGAGGCATGTTATGAGTTACTTCATGAATATCAAAAGAGTACATCTAATTTAAGCAATATTTCAGTGGAATTTACACAAGAGCTTAAGATTAATGCAGATGAAAATGATGATGTTGGTTATCAATTGTATATTAGACAAAAGAAGAAGGAAAAATGTTCATTTGTGAATACATAATTTGATCACTATGTAGAGAAATATGTTCATCCTCTAACTCCTGATTTTGATATATTAGCTTGGTGGAAGATAAATGAAGTTAAGTTTTCAACTCTTCAAAAAATTGCAATAAACATATTTTTCATTTTCGTGTCTACTGATATTTCTGAGTCTTCTTTTAGCATGAGTGGTCATATAATTGCTACTCAGTGTGGTAGTCTTCATGAAAATACAGTGGAAACTCTTATACGATGAAAGCTCTTATGTGCAATCAAAATGGTTGTGGGCAGCATGTCATCAAAGAGGTTATTTATGTTTTTAATTTTTTAATTTGTTTGAAAATTATAATTGTGTTAAAATTATATATTATAAAATTGTTGTATTTGATTTTTAAGTGAAAAATCTGATTATCAAACTGCAAATGATAACGATGGATTTTTTGAATTGAGGGAAGAGTAATGTTGCAAGAACTTGGAAATAAAAAAAATGTCTGAAAATACTTACCTTTGTTTATGTTATTTATTTTAATTTTATTAAGAACTTGATGATCATGCTACTTGTAATTTATTTTGGATTTTTTTAAGATTTTATTATTTTTAATTTTAATTTAAACTTAATTTTTTTATTTTATTAATATAATAATATGTATGTTTATAGTTTTATGTTGGATTTTTTTAATATTTTATTATTTTTAATTTTAATTTAAATTTAATTTTTTTTTATTTTATTAATATGTATGAAATTTGAAATGATTGAATTTTATATTTATTTTTAAAAAATTTGATATTTCTACGGATAAATATGATAGGATAGAGTTTAGAATTTTAGAGTGCAGGTAGAGTTAGGGTTGAGAGATTCTCAACTCGCAGATAGAATAGAATAGAATTTTAATAAAATTCTTAACCCATAAATAAAATTAAATTAAAGTCTAAACCCTACTATATCCTATTCATTATCAACCCTAATTCCTAAAAGTAATTGTGGCTTAATCTTTTGTTTTGTCTTTGGCCTGTGCCCCTTTTTAAAAATAACGTGTCATCTCATGTCTAATAAAATTTTAAGATCTATTAATAATGAATTTTTTAATTAAATTTTTGGTCAAAGTGCAAAACAATTAGTACTATCTTTTAATAATAGTTCATCTTTTTCTTATTCTTCTGCATAATGACCACTTATCTCACTCTATTTCACTAAATAGCGTTCTCATTCATATATTTCCGTCAAAAACATATATCGATGTAGTGTGTGAAAGAGCCTAACATCAGAAATAACACAAATTTTTAATATAAGAATAATATAAAAATACTTATAATATAATATGACAGTAATTATAAACAAGTAAATATAATAAATAAAGTAATAACAAGAACATATCAAAATTTTAACGTAAAAAATTTTTTCAATGTGAGAGGTAAAAATCACAAATTATCCAGATTAATAAAATAGTTTTACTATAATCAAATGAGGTACAAGAAATTCTCAAACAAAGCACAAATCGTGCATATAACCAGCCAATGGCGGAGCTTAGTTCAGACAAGGGGGGCCACCCCCCAAACTTTTTATAAAAAATTTAGTAGTACTTTTTCAAAAGATAAAAAATAGTTCAATTGACTTAAATACTTTACTATGACTTAAAGTATCTAATAAGTTTAATAAACAACACTCTCTCTATCTTTAAGTTCAAATATAAAAAATTAGATATTTTTTATGTATTTAATTTAATATTATTTTATATTTTACTATTTATTTAATTTAAATTTTTATATGATAAAAAATAATAGAATATTCAATAAGTATTAATATTATTGTATTTGTATAAATTGATAAAAAAATTTAATAAATATTATAAATTTTAATATTTGTCCTTCTAACTTTTTCTTTACATATTTTACAGGATATATATTCAAAATTTTATATAAAATAATAATGAAAAATCAAAGAATTAATACATTTTTTAAGATGAATGCTAATATTTAAGAAGGAGAACATATAACTTTTACAATATCAACACCTATAGATAGTTCTTCTACTTTAATGAATCACGAAGAAAGTGAGATAGTGAGATATAACCTTCAAAAGTTCAAAAAGTTACATCTGATGACTTTAATCTTAACTTTTTGGAACGAGATCTTGAAAAACGGCTTTAAATTTGGCAATATCACCCAAACCAGAAAGATGAGATTAGACGAACTTATCTTAAATGGGGTCCATCTCAAAAACACTTTGACAATTATTTTCTATTTCGCCCCCCCAAAATTTTTTTTCAAGTTCCGCCACTGTAACCAGCCAAAACATTAAAGCACTAAAGCTTACAAATGAGAAGCAAGAAGATGAAAAATATCCAAAATAGAGCTACTGTTCGAATCTTATTTCTCCCTTTAAAGACCACAAATCAAAATCTCTACCGTTCAGAATGAAGAATAAGATGAGAAAAATCTGCAGTCCAAATTTCACATTGATCCAATGGTGAACAAATGAGAAACGTTTATTCAAAGATTGTTACTCTGCATAAAAATGAAAAATCTATTTTCTCTCTTGCGAAACTAATTTCTCTCACAGAAGACCACTAATCTACATCTCCATCGTCTAGAATGGAGAACAGTATAAGAGAAAACCGTAGTTCAAATTTTAGGCAGATCCAACGGTGAACAAATGAGAAAATACTATTTGAAATTTACTACTTTGCATAAAAATGGAAATTCTATTTTCCCTCTTCTCTCTCACTTTGATAGCTATATTCTCACTCTCAAAATGACCCTCAAAAATCTAATTAGGGTTCTGACATAATGGTGCAAAGCAAAACCTCAAAAAATTGGGCTTGGGTCTCAGAAAGAAGAGAACAAAAAGCCCAACAAATCTCCCCCTTCTCGACTAGGTGGAGGCCCTCGCCATTCTGGCAATCAAACAACATGTTTCAAGCTTATCTTTTGATATTGCTTTTTTCATCATATCTGCACCATCATCAGTGTGAACTTTCTCAAGTTTCAACAACTTGGAATCTAACATATCCCGTATCCAGTGATACATAACATCAATATATTTAGATCTTGCATGAAAAGTAGAATTCTTAGCAAGATGAATAGCACTTTGACTATTACACAACAACACATAACGGTCTTGCTTGAAACCAAGCACTACAAGAAACTTCTTTATCCACAATAACTCTTTACATGCTTCAGTTGCTGCAATAAACTCTGCCTCTGTGGTAGAAATTGCAACACCCTTCTGTAATCTTGACTGCCATGAAATAGCTCCCTCTGCAAATTTGACCAAATAACTTGAAGTAAACTTTCGAGAATCAACATCTCCTGTCATGCCTGGATTAGAGAGAAAACGACTCACAGTACCAACCGCATGAGCAATATCTGGTCTAGTACACACCATAGCATACATCAAACTTCCAACAACTGAGGCATAAAGAATTTCATTCATTACTTATTTCTCCTCATCAGTGGTTGGACACTGCTTGGTACTCAACTTAAAATGAGGAGCAAAAGAACTAGCAATACATTTGGCATTATTCATGCCAAACCTTTGAAGCACATTCTTTATGTACTTCTCCTGTGACAAATAAAGCTTCTTGGAATCTCTATAATGAGTAATAATCATGCCTAAAATCTGTTTGGCAGGACACAAGTCCTTTATAGCAAAGAACTTGCTCAACTGTTTCTTCAATTTATTAATCATCAAAGCATTCTTACCCACAATTAAAATGTCATCCATATAAAGCAAAAGAATGATAAAATCATCATCATAAATATTTTGCACAAATACACAATGATCTGAAGTTATCTTACGGTAACCATGCTCTCCCATAACAGATTTAAATTTCTTGTACCACTATCTTGAAGCTTGCTTCAACCCATAAAGACTCTTCTTAAGCCTGCACACAAAATCTTCCTTTCTTTTAACAACAAAGTCTTCCGGTTGCTCCATATAGGATCTCCTTATCTAAATCACCATGAAGAAAAACTGTCTTCACATCCATTTGCTCAATCTCCAGATCAAGAGAAGCTGCTAATTCGAGCACAGCACGAATAGATGACATCCTCATAATAGGAGAATAAAATCTCCTCATAATCAACACTTTTTCTCTGACTAAAGCCTCTAACAACCAATTTGGCTTTATATCGAGGCTTAGAATTGTGTTTTTCATTCTTGATTCTGAATATCCATTTGTTCTTCAAAACTCGCATACCTTTTAGTAGTTTCACCAACTCATAGGTATCATTCTCAGGCAAGGACTTTATTTCTTCTTGCATAGCTTCAATCTATTGAAATTTGCTTCCATCTTCAACAGCCTCTCCAAAACATTCAAGTTTTCTCCCATCAGTCAACAAAACAAACTCATGTGGAGAATACCTTGACAAATGCTTTCTCTCTCTTATAGACCTTTTGAGTGCATTTGCAGAAATTTTCAAAGATAGTTGTTCATCTTAATCATCATTACCTACTTCATTAAGGGTTGGATCAACTGTTCCATCTTCACCTGCACTTGTATCATGCTCATTATTTTGAGCTTTAACTCTACCATCTTCTACTATAGGCATAGAGGGAATCCAAGTCAGAAAAATCATCACTAGACTGAACCATCGACTTCTTTGCATTATCAATATCCTTCAATGTTTGGTCTTCAACAAAGACAACATCTCTACTACGAATCACCTTCTTGCTAACAGGATCATAAAATCTGTAACCAAACTCATCCATGCTATAGGCAATAAAAATACACTGCCTAGTCTTTACATCAAACTTGGATCTCTCATCTTTGAGAATATGAACAAAGGCTTTACATCCAAACACTCTTAAACGATCATAAGAAACATTTTTACTTGACCATACATTCTCTGACACTTTAAATTGCAAGGAAACACATGGTGTCCAGTTCAAGACATGAACAACAGTGCTCAAAGCTTCACCCCAAAAGGATTTTGCCAATTCAAACTGTGACAATAAGCACTTAACTCTTTCAACCAATATTCTGTTCATCCTTTCAGCCAAGCCATTCAACTTAGGAGTCTTCGGAAGAGTCTTTTGATGTCTTATACCATGCTCTTTACAATAAGCATCAAATGGATCTGAGTACTCACTATCATTGTTAGTACGAATACATTTCAACTTTTTTCTAGTTTCTCTTTTAACAGAAGTTTGAAATTGCTTGAACACATTCAAAACTTGATCTTTGGTCTTCAAAGTGTAAACCCATAATTTTCTAGAATGGTCATCAATAAAGGTTACAAAATAGATAGACCCTCCAAGTGTTATTGTCTTCATCGGCCCACATACATCAGAATGCACCCAAATCAAGTATCTCCAGCTTCCTTAAAGGTGGATGGCTCTTGAAAGAAATCCCGTTTTATTTTTCAGCAAAGCAATGGTTGCACTTTTGTAAAGCAATCTTACAACCAGATAAAAGATTCCTCTTGGATAACATATTCATACCTTTCTCACTCATATGACATAATCTCTTATACCATAAATCAGTTCCATCAATAAACTCAGTAGCATTAACAACATATTTCACAATCTTTACTTGAGTTAAATAAAGATTAGAGTGTCGTGTACCTCTAGCAACAATTATGGAACCTTTGGTGAGCTTCCAACTATCACGAGAGAATGAGCTATCTAAGTCTTCATCACACAACTTACCAACAAAAAGTAAGCTCAACTGAATATCTGGAATATGCTTCACACGCTTCAAAGTCAACTTGGTACCATTGGAGGTTTCTAAGCAAACCTGTCCAACACGGGCACATTTTGTAACACCTTGATGAGCCATTTTTACATCACCAAAATTAGCAGAAGTATAAGATGTAAAGAAATCCCTCCTAGATGTAACATGACTAAAAGCACCACTATCAATCATCCAACTAGTGCTATTATCAACAAGGTTAACAGATTCAAACTTCTCAACAAGAAGAAAATCATCATAAGTTACATTAACCTTGTCTTCAATACTACCATCATCTTTATTTTTGCTCTTGTCTTTACTTGCCTTGGATTTCTCCTTTTTTAGCTGCCAACAAAATTTTTTCACATGTCCCTTTTGACCACAATGATGACACTCAATATTTTTATCTAGACTCAAAAACAAGAACATCTGAATGTGTATTTGATGTGTCTTGTAACTTTCTTCTCATTTCTTCATTTAAAACACTGCTCTTGGCAAGATCCATAGAGATTACATAATTAGTAGCAGAATTGGACAATGAAATTCTAAGAATTTTTCACGAGTCTGGTAAGGAACCAAGAAGTAACAATCCTTGAACCTCTTCATCAAACTTGATACCCATGGAAGATAACTGATTTATTATTCTTTGAAAGTTATTCAAGTGATCTATCATTTATGTCCCATCTGTATATTTCAAAGCCAACAACTGCTTGATCAAAAATATCTTATTATTCCCAGTTTTTCGAGTATACAACTATTCAAACTTAATCCAAAGGGTCCGAGCATGTGTCTCTCCAGTAATATGGTTCAACACATTATCGTTAACCCACTGCCTAATATATCCACAAACTTGTCTGTGTAACAAAGTCCAATCGTCATCAGATTTATCATTAGGCTTTTTTGTACCAAAAACTAGTTGATAAAAATTCTTGACATAAAGCAAATCTTCTATTTTTTATTTCTACAAATCATAATTAGGACCACTAAGAGTGATCATTCTACTAGTATTAATATTAGCTTCCATTGTTCACAGAATCACAAGACCAGAAAAATACCAACAAGCTTTGATGCCAATATGAAAGAGCCCAACATCGAAAACAAGAAAAATATCCAACACGAGAACAATATAGAAGCACTCACAACATAATATGGCAGTAACTATGAACAAGCAAATATAGCAAGTAAAGCAATAACAAGAACACACCAAGATTTTAACGTGGAAAACCTCCTCAATGTGAGAGGTAAAAACCACGAGTCATCCAGACCAATGAAATAGTTTCACTATAATCAAATGAGGTACAAGAGAGTCTCAAACAAAGCTCAAATCGTGCATATAACTAGCCAAAATATCAAAGCAACAAAGCTTACAAATGAGAAGTAAGAAGATGAAAAATACCCAAAAAATAGAGCTGCTGTTTGAAGCCTATTTTTACCTCTACAGATCTCAAATCTAAATCCCACTATCCAAAATAAAGAACAAAATGAGAAGAATTTGCAGCCCAAATTTCACATTGATCCAACGGTGAATGAATGAGAAATTGCTATTCAAAGATTGCTGCTTTGCATAAAAATGAGAAATCTATTTTCTTTCTTATGAAGTCAATTTCTCTCACTGCATACCTCTAATCAACATCTCCAAAATAAAAAATGGAGAACAAAATAAGAAGAAAATGTTCAAATTTCAAGCCGATCCAACAGTAAATAAATGAGAAACTGCTATTTAAAATTTACTGCTTTACATAAAAACAAAAATTCCATTTTTTCTCTTCTTTCTCACTTTAATAGTTATAATCTCACACTCAAAATGACTCCTAAAAATCTAATTAGAATTATGACACCATAAGTGTAAAGAGACACTCCAAATAACTAAACTTGAACCTCACAAAGAAGAAAAAATCCAACAGTGTGTTGCAATGAAAAAATGTGACGATGTTTATCATTAATTCATGATGTGTGCTTTGGCCGTATTAATTCGAACGTTAAATGATATGTACCTTATATTTATATTTGGTATATTTTTTTTGGATTATGCTACGTGTACATCAAAATCAGTCATCAAAGTCAATTATCAGTATAAAATACATGTTAGAATATAAATATACATTAAAAATAAATTAAACCACACATTAAAAATATATTGGTGGTTAATTTTAATGACTGATTTTAGTGTACAAATAGTATTTCTCATCTTGTTTTTATGGCATACTTTTTTTTTTCTTCTCTAATTTTTTATTAATCATTCTTAACACTAAATTATAATGTATATAAAAGAAGTTTACAAAAAAAAGTGATATTTATTTTAAACTCAAGTTAATATTAAGTGACTATTTATAAGAAGTCTCTTTTTATGAATAATAATTAAGATATAGATACCTGTTAAATATAACAGTGTAGTTAAACATATCAAAATATTTGATGATTTTTAATTATTATTTTTTTTTATTTCCTTAACTTATTTTTTCATTATTTCTAGATGAGATTTTATAACTACTGCGCTTCACATGGTACTTGACTGATAATTTGACCTCGAGCTCCTGGTGTTGGACTTGACTTTGAAGATTCTCTTAATTTTGTTCATCTTTCTTTTTGTCATAGTAAAAGAGAAAATAAATGCCCACAAAAAAACAGGAAAATATTGCTAAGCAAGACGCTAGATAATAGAAATGCCGCATAACCTAAACCAACATCGAGGGCTCAATAAAGCTCCAAATAAAAATACGGTAAAAATTTAAGTTTAGTTAATTTTATATAAAATTAATAATTAAAAATTATTAAATAATTTAATTTATTTAATTAAATTTTTATTTAACATTTCT
>NC_029789.2:22039108-22043105 GCF_000816755.2 Arachis ipaensis
ACTTGAAAATATATTTTCTCTTTATATTTATATATTCTTATAAAATTCTAAATGATACGAGGGTCGAAATACTTTTAATATACATTATTGTCACGCTCTCAACCATGGGATAAAACAAAGGGAAGAGAGGAGGCCCACCGCACATAAACTAAATATCAAAAGTAGAAAAAATGAATTGTAGCCTCAAACTATAATTAGCAGCCTAATTAATTTTCCTCAAATTTATCTATATCCACCATTTTAAGGCTTCTCTCTTATCTGGAAAACCCAAACGGAATTTCCCATGCCAATCTCTGAACGCAAAACAAACTAACACAGGTTCATAATAACCAACACAACGGTTTTCAATCTCCATATATAGACAGCAACCTAATAAAACACACCGTCAAACTAAAGCAATGTTCTATTCGCTCTTGCGAACACAACAATTTCCCTTATAGTTACTTGAAGAAAATTAACCATAACAATATTAGAAACTACCAACTCATCATAGTTGTTTTGAGCTAAAACTCTATTGAATTATAAAAAGGCTTCCTCAATTTCTCATACCTCAAACCAATCGAGTTATCATTATTTTGCTTAAAATGAAGTTGCCACGGCCACTGCTGGTGGCGCTTTTGGTGCTGAGCCTGATCGTCGTTCCTTCAAAGGCAGATCTGGATGACTTTTTCAACGGCTTCGGCTTTCACTTCAGACATGGACGACAACAACAACAACAACAAGAACAACAAGAACAACAGGCTCAAGGAAATGATAATCAAGACCCGCCGGGAGCCCAAGTAAACGAGCCCAGGGGTTCATATATTGCTGGTGCATACGGCATAGGAGGATCGCCGCCGCCACCTCAACAGACGGCTGTTCAGCCTGCAGAGCCGGCTGATTTTAAGCCTGCACAGACGGTTATTACTAATAACTTAGGTGGTCTGTCGGTGGGGTTCTACGATAGAAGTTGCCCTAATGCAGAGAAGATTGTGGCTGATTGGTTGGCAGAACTTATAAAGACAAATCCATCTGCACCTGCTAACTTTATTCGTCTTGCATTCCATGATTGTGCTGTTGGTGTAAGTCTTTCTAAACTAATATTATTATATTCATAAAAAATTGGAAACTTAGTTGTGTTCGTCTAGGGATTTTAACTATCAACCTCACAGCTATATATGAATGTTCACCACAAAAACATTTGATTATTCTAATGACGCACTTTGCTAAAAGATTATTTAAAACCTACGTAATTGTATATACATGTAGAGTTTAATTTAGATAAAGAAACATAATTTATCAATTCATTCAATCACCTTTGTTTTATGGATGATATTTAATGTTGATATAAAAAGAAGTTAATTTAAAATAAAAATTCAATGCAGTTATTTTCATGTAAAATTAATAATTATAAATTATTAGATAATTTAATATGTCTGATTAAATTATTATGTAATAATTTTTTAATTATTTACTTTATATAAAAATAAAATGTGAATTTTTACGTTAATTTAATAAGAACAGAGTTACATGACTAACAAAATTTATCCTTTTTTACCTATAATTGACATGTTACATTTCTCATTTAATAATTATATTTGTGGGCATGGTTTTTAATAGGGTTGTGATGCCTCGATCTTGCTAGACTCCATTGGGCAAGGAGATAAAGTGGAGAAGGGTTCAATCTTCAACGGAATGAGCCTCAAAGGTGCCGATCTGATCGACGACCTAAAAATGAGATTGGAGGAAGAGTGTCCACAGACAGTGTCATGTGCAGATGCGATTGCTTTTACAGCCAACGAGGCGATGGCAATAGCTGGGGGAGTCCGCCAGCGTCCTCTAGGAGGACGCAGGGACGCCCTCAACTCCCTGGCTACCCTGGCAGATCAGAACCTGGCCTCGCCAACTGCCACGATAGACCAGATGTCCGCAATCTTTAAGAGGCTAGGTTTCAATCAAGAGGAAATGGTGGTGCTCTTGGGTGCACACTCCGTTGGTACAGCACACTGTGATCTTTTCATGGATAGGGTTTACAACTTCAGAAACACGCAGAAGCCTGATCCAGTGCTTCCATTGCCATATGTGGAAGATTTGAGGAGACTTTGCGCTAATCCTGGAACACCACAATTCAGGAACCCTAATGTGAACTTTGATGAAACGCCTTATGCATTGGACAACCGCTACTTCAAGAACCTTGTACAGAACAAGGCTTTGTTGCTGTCGGATTCTTCGTTAAAAGATGATCCTAGGACGGGTCCCACCGTGAGACAGATGGCGGAAAATGATACGTTGTTCCCAAAGAGGTTTGCTGAGTTGTTCACTAAGATGACTACTTTTAATGTGCTCACTGGTCTTCTTGGAGAAGTTAGGAAGACTTGTAGGTCCACTAATAATTGATTATTACTATTATAGTATTATATTACTATTATTATTGTTGTTGTAATTATTATTCATATTCTTGTTAAAGTATGTGTGTATGTTAATGATAACTTCTATCAACAGGAAAGAAAAATCGATATATAAAGATGCCTTTTGACTATGAATACTTAACGTCTTATTATTGATTATTATTTGCTTTGTTTGTTAACTACTGAATATTGTGGCCTCTGGGTTCGTTCTTTTCATTTTGTAATTTTTCAATCAAGCTAAGTGTTTATAGCTAACGACTTTTTAATGGAATTGTTTGAGAAAAGATGAATGTTACCACTTGCACACAATTTTTGGCAAATACACTCGCCATTTTAAGTAATAAAGTGAAAAATTAAGTATTGTCTTCAAAGAAATTATCAATTACTGAAATTAACTTATTAAAGACAAGAATTTGAAATTGAGAGTTTAAACAAATAAAAATGAATATGTACTAGAACATTTGATTTTAACTATTTATTATGTAATTGAATATTTATTATCATGTTATTTGTAATTCTCTTACACACAAAACTTCACACTTAAGTGGTAAAGTAAAGGTAATGAGATATTACGACACCTAAATAAAAAAAGTACATAGTATTTAAAGAATAATAATATATCTAGGAGTTTCGACCTACGAAGAAAAAATCGGTTAGAATATTACAAAAACAAAAAATATACAAAAATACATTATATTTCTCCAAAATAAAATCTCTAACAGGAATATACATACACTATTTAAAAGTAGAGAAAAATGTTACATAAGCCAAAATAAAGTAAAACTATCAGTCTTCTTCGCTTCGCCAACGAGTCCTGCACTCTCAATGAGATGTATCACGTTCTATATCTGTAAAATAGAAAATTTCACAATGGGTGAGAATCCAAAGGTTCTCAATAGGATAATAGTTTCAAATAGAGACTATATAAAAATACATGAACCCATTTGACAGTCCTAGTCTCCAAATTCACAAGTTCAATCCTAAAGTTCAACTAATTCCAACAGGATTAAATTACTAAGTCTCAACTCTGTAACTATCTCTAGTCTCAGTCATTTCTAGTATAACATCAGCATCACTCTAATATCCAATTATTCATTCTGGTATTCAATTCAGTGATTTAATTTATTACCAGTCTCACCAAATCTCAAGCAGTCAATATCTCAAATACAATCTCAATCTCACAATTGGATCAATCATAATTAATAATCAATATGCGGTTAAAGTGCTAAATTTAACATACTCTCAACTACTAAGTCATTATTACTCTCGATATTATAATTTATTAATTCAGTATCCAATTTAGTGGTAGCATACACAATTAATAGTCAATACAAATCAAACACAACTAGAAAATAAATATAGCAAGTAATACAATTAGCAATTAACAGAATATTCAAGTAGGCAAACTAAGTATAATATGGATACTCAAACAATTTCAAATAAATGCACATGATGCATATCTGTCATACTGACCACGAGTTCATGTGTCGGTTAAACTGCTAGAACCCAACATACCCAATAGCTAACTCGGATATCGTCTCTCTGTTGCGCATCCCCATGAGGCATATAATCGAGGGAGTGTGCCCACCACCTTCTCTTGGAGGCAAACA
>NC_029789.2:22043122-22060731 GCF_000816755.2 Arachis ipaensis
AGAGTGTCCTACCACCTTTTCTTGTGAGGTCGTGCCATACAGATAGAGGGATTAGTGCCCTACCACCTTGCAGACAAAGAGAGTGTGGAAAAAAAACAAGCGAAATGAAACCACCGTCTTGCCTGGTGCAGGCGCCAAATCAACAACTATGAACAAGCGGGATATAACCACCGACCTTGCCCGAAACAAATATTAAATCAATACGCAAGCGGGACGAAACCCACGACCTTGCCATGCAAGTGGGATAATGCCACTGTCCTTGCCAATCAATAATCATCATCGATTTCAAACACGCAAGTAAAATAACACCACCGTCCTTATCAAATCGATCATTTAGACCACAATCAATCATAATCATTTACTTTAATCAATTTCATGAGTTATTAGATTCATTAACCCCAGTTCTTTATTATCAATTACTCAATTTTGTTCTCTCGTAAGCGAGATAACACTATCGTCCTCACCATGGGTGAAAATTCACCGTTCCACACAGTAAATTATACACTAAGAAAGCGGGATGATACCACCGTCCTTGTGAAGTAAGAAATCAATATCACATTTAAAACCAAGTCACAATTTCATCCAGTTTTGGAAGATACATCCTAACATAACCCCATTTTTTCATTACTAATCAACCTCATATTTTTGTGAGCAGGATAAAACTACCATCCTCACTGCAGGTGGGACAAACCTCTATTCCTGCAATATTTTATCCGGTTAACCAAGTATTTATCTAGAAATTAATCAATTCAATTTGCCATAGCACTCACTACAACATATCAAGGTTCTAAAAATCGAATCGATCATTGAACCGTTCTAGCTACTGATTTACTGATTTACTGGTCCAACCAGTTCAACCGTAATTCAACCAAAATAATCATTTTATAATAAAATAACAAATAAGCTAACTAACAGCAAAGTTTCCATATTAACTAACAACAGTTATTCAAAATTTGTTACAATAAAGTATAAAACCATAAAAAGATGTACTATCTTCTACATTTCAATCAAAGAAAATACCTAATATATATGTTATTTTCCAAAAGAAAAAATAGAAAATAAATTAGAGAAAGAGTGAGAGACTATTTCATGCCACTGTTTCACAGTAACTTCACAACTGTTTTATTTGCAAAACAAGGTCATTTACAACATGAGCTAGTACTAGAAAGAAAATGAAAGCTTTCACAGCCAACTAGACAGAATTGCTTGCCTATTTAGAAAAGAGTAATCACCCAAATTTTGGTTCAAAAGAAACAATTTGGTTTTCAAAAGTATATGCATTATTCTATCTGACATATTTATAAAAGAAAAGAAAAGAATAAACTACTTTACTTACTAGTTACTACCATATGTCACAAAATTTAATGCCTTCTATCTACTAATATGCAACAATAACTAACAAAGGCTATGGGATCAAAGACATACAGATTACTATGACTTATTGAGGAATATAAAAGAATATATTCACACATCAACAAACAAAGTTACACATCCAATTTAAAAAAGAAACTAAAAAGTTAATTTCTAAAGTGGGTCACAAGATTTACATCCTTAATCATCACAGGGCCAACCTCAGAGAGAAGGTCCAAGCATGGTGGTAGAATCTCTTTGGAAGTAGGGATTGAGCCATACTAAACCAATAGGAACAATTTTAACATGGCAAGTTTTCATCTTTTACTCAATGAACAATTTATTAAATCAACAACAACAACAACACAATATAACAATCAAAAGTTCAGGAACAACACTAAAATAATAATTTATCAAATTAACGAATTAATAAGATCAATTAAAATGGAAAATCAAAATAACAAGAACAATTAAAATTTTAAACTACAGCAAACCAACAACAAAATAAGAACTAGAAAAAAACATACTAATCATGAACACAACAATCAAATAAAATAATAACTGAATAATTAATACAAGAAAGAACAAGAAGAAGAAAAAAATCACCCTAGAATGGAGCAGTTCTGAAATTCAAACAGCACAGGGAGAGGGAGGAGCTTTAAAATGCGACGGAGATGGCTGAACGTAGGTTGAATGGTGCAGGATTTATAACCCACAAACTAACCGGCAAGTATATCGGGTCGTACCAAGTAATACTATCAGGTGAATGAGGGTCGATCCCACGAGGATTGATGGACTAAGCAACAATGGTTGATTAATTTGCTTAGTTAGACAAACAGAAAATGGTGTTTTGAGAGTTTAGAAACATTAACAGTAAATCAGAAAATCAGAAATGCAAGCAGTAAACAAGTAGTGAATAGTATATGGAGAAACAGTTAAGACTTCAGAGATATCTATCTTCCGAATTGACTTTTCTTACTAACTATTTTAATCATGCAAGATTCAATTCATGGCAAACTACATGTGAATAAACCCTAATTCCTTAGAATTTTTTAGTCTCCTCTAACCTTCATCAACCGCCAATTCCTTGGTCACTTAATTCCAATTAGAGGGTGAAGTTCAATTCTAGTTATATGCCACAAAAATCCCAATTACCCAAATATAAGAAGATTATATGTCACGTATCCCGTTAAGTCCAGATAATTAGAAATTTAGGAGAAATTATTTTCAAGCTATTGTTCAAGTAAAGAGCTTTTTCAAGTTATACAAGAACTCAATTAGAACCAAGGTCATACTTCCGTTCCACCCGGATTCATAAAATAAAGAACGAAAACAATTCTTGAAGTATAAATCAGTACATGAATTAAAATAGAAAAGTAATATTATCAATCTATACAATAGACAGAGCTCCTAATCTTAATAGTGGAGGTTTAGTTGCTCATGATTCAGAGAGAAAAATAGGATTCTGAAAAACTGTAAATTGCGAAATGAGGTAGAAGAGAGGAAAAGAGCCTGAAGGGCTGATTTGTTTCCCTTTTATATCTAATCCTAATTAATGTAAAATATATTTCCTAAAAACTAAATAATATCTTTTCCTAATTATAAAAGAAATAAAGTTTAATCAAAATTTATTAATTGATTCTCATAGCCTTATGTAGACGAATTGGGGACCACTTGTGCGTTGAAGGTTGGCGCCGAACTTGAAGGGAGTCAAGTTCGGCGTGGACTAGGCAGCAAGTTCGTCTTTACTTCTTGGCTTGTGGCGCCAAACTTGACAATGGTCAAGTTTGGCGTGGGATGTTGTACGCAAATGTCCCTTGGAAGCTTTCCATGCTGGTGCCGAACTTAAGGGTTTCCAAGTTTGGCGTGGAGGTTGTGCGTGGAGCTTCCTTTGGAGCGTTGATGCTGGCGTCGAACTTGAGTAAACTCAAGTTCGGTGTGGAGGTGGCAGCAAGCATTCCCTTGGATTTCTTGTTGTGGCGCCAAACTTGGGAAATCCAAGTTTGGCGTGGATGAAGCAGCCTTGATTCTTCACTCTCTCCATTCTCTATCCTTGATTTCAACTCCGTTAAATTCGTCCAAAACGCTACCTGAAATAAACAGAATTGCACACAATTCAAAGTAGCATTCATAGTGGCTAAAATATATTAAATCTTGATTAAACTTAGCAATTCAAGTGCAAATTCACTAGGAAAAGACAGGGAAGATGCTCACGCATCACAACACCATACTTGAATTGTTGGTTGTCCTCAAGCAACAAAAATCAGTACATGATTAAGATGTGAATTTGCATGAGAGGTGAGAGTTCAATTATGTTCATGTCTCTTCTTGAAGTGGGGTTTATCTATTATAATTTTGAATAGTTTTGGCATCTCACTCTCCTTTGAACCAGAGGAATGTCGCTGTCATTCAGAATTAGAATCCGGATCATATTATGAATTCTCTGATCTTTATACTTTAGTTTAATCCTTGAACACAGCAATTATCCTTTAATTCTCAAGTACTTGGTGCTTTGCACCTTGAGCCTAGCCGTGACTTTATATGCTCTGTCTCAATGGTTAATTGACACAAGAACACTACAAGCACTTAACTGGGGAACTTTCTTGAAGTTCTGATTTTTCTTTTAGCTACTCCCAGACAGTGGTGCTCAAAGCCTTTGGCATACTCTGCTAATTGCATTTGATCTTGACTATAAATGTTCTGTCTCAAGGGTTACTTGAAACAAGAACACCACAAGCATATGACTAGGGAAACAACTCTTTGAGCTTTTAATCATGCCTGACCTTCCCTAGTCATTGATGCTTAGAGCCTTGGACCTTGCTTTTTTTTTTCTTCCTTTGCTGTTTCTTTTGCTTCAAAGATCAACTTTCACTAATTTTAGAAAATCCATAATAGCTCTCTAATTTTTTTTCCTTATACATCAACATCCTTTGATTCAAATTCAAACATGCACGATTCATGTCATGCATTCAGAATTACAGAGAACACCACCACATTTGATTAAATGAGACTACTTTCTTTCATAAACTCTTTTACTCATGCATTACATCTTTTTCTTCTTTCTTTTCTTTTGATTTCAAGCTCATTGAGCAATACATGAGACACTCTTTAATATAAACTCAATCTCTCATGCAATACATATTTTTTCTTTTCTTTTTGATTTCAAGCTCAGTGAGTAATACATGAGACATCCCTTCAGACTAAAAATCAAATAATAAAATAAATAGTAAATTAAACTAGAACCTAGGAATTGAAATAACAACTGATCATGCAATAACAAAAAATAGTAGAAGACAGGAACCTAATAATAAAAATAGCAAAATAATAAGAAAAATGAAAAGGAACTGAGCCACCTCAATCTCCTTGGTGGGGATCTCTCTCCTCAGGCTGTGCTCCGTAAGGTCCTCTCAAGCGGCTGTAGTCCTGTCTCAGCTGAGAGATCTCCTGCCGTTGAAGGTTCTGATCAGCTCTTATCTCATCAAGAGTGGTACAGAGATGTGCCCAACGGCTATCCTGTGTGGCTCTCATCTCTTCTACAGACGCCATGTATTGCTGCCAGCGGCTGTCATTAGTGACCCTCATCTGCTTGAAGAGCGAATGATTGACGGTTTAGAATTCAGAATGAATTCTCGTTGCAAGTATAGTTTCTAAACCGAGCAATCATCCTTTCTTACAAACGTTTTGGTTGTCACAAGTAACAAACCCCTTTAGATTTTATAACCGAAGTATTCAAACCTCGGGTCATTTTCTCAAGGAACTGCAGGGAGGTATGTTCTTATTATTGGTTATGAGTTTAGTAAATTAGGAGCTTTGAAAGTAAGGAACAAGTAATTTAAATGACAAGTAAAATAAATTAATAATAATAAAATCTCTTGGCAAGGTATGAAAATTCAGAAGTCCTATCCTAGTTATCCTTATGAGAATTGAGTTTAATCTCACTTAGTTAACCTTTACGAAAGCAAGGGAAAGTCAAGTGGACTAATTAGTTAGATCCCTAAGTCCTAGCCAACTCCTAAGGAAAGACTAGAGTTAGTGGAATTCAATTCAATTAGCAAAAATAACAATTAACAATTACGATAAGTTTGATAACTCAAGAGCCTCCAGTTAATCAATTAAAGCCAAGAATATAAAAAGCTAAATAAGAATCATAAATCTGAAATATCTCAATTTATATCAAATAAAGAAAATCCTAACATGAATGGTTCATAAGCCAATTTGGCAACATAAGTAATTAAATAAAAGCATTAAAGTATCTGAAAGTAAAAGAGAAATATAAAGTAAAAGGAATATTGAACCTGAGGGGAAGTTGAAATAATAAGTTGAAATAATAAGAAATCCTAATTCCTTTAAGAGGAATCCTAATCCTAAAACCTAAGAGAGAGAAGAGAACCTCTCTCTCTAAAAACTACATCTAAACTATGAAAAGTGAATAATCGAATCATGATCATGAATGAATGGATTCCTCCACTTTATAGTCTCTAATATGTGTTTTCTGGGCCGCAAACTGGGTCAAAAACAGCCCAGAATTCGCTGGAGAAGAAATCTGCCACGCTGATTTTCGTCATTGCAATGCATCCACGTGGAGTACGCGTTCGCGTCGCCTAGTGTCAGGGAAACTATGAGATATTATATATCAAATCGAAGTCCCGGACGTTAGCTTTCCAACGCAACTGGAACCGCGTCGTTTGGACTTCTTTAGCTCAAGTTATGACAGTTTTAGTGCGAGAGGGTCAGGCTGACAGCTTTGCAGTTCCTTCAACTTCTTGTATTCCTTCCACTTTTGCATGCTTCCTTTCCATCCTCTAAGTCATTCCTGTCCTATAAACTCTGAAATCACTTAACACACATATCAAGGCATCGAGTGGTAATAAGAGAGGATTAATATTAGCAAATATAAGGCCAAAGAAGCATGTTTTCAATCATAGCACAAAATCAGGAAGGAAAATATAAAACATGCGATTTCTATGAATAAGCGTGAGAATAATGGATGAAAAACCACTCAATTTAGCACAATATAAACCATAAAATAGTGGTTTATCACTGCTCCATGGAGGATGCGAGTTGCTGCCAGTAATCTTGAGGAGGAAAGTAGTATCCCTGAGGCAGTGGCTGCTCCTCTTGAGCTCCTTCTTCAGCCTGTTCTACTCTTGGGAGTCTCTGATAGTCCCTTACCAGTTTTATAGTCTTCTTTGTGATGGACTTCTCGACTGGAATGGGAAAATCATTCTCTATCTTCACCCTAGCATCCTCACAGAGGCAGAAGATGAGATGTGGGAAGCCCAACCTGGCATTATCCTTGGTGTTGGTGGCGACATGGTAAATCTGCTGGACAATGACGTCCTCCACTTCCACTATCTCTCCTCTCATGATGCAATGAATCAGAATGGTCCGGTCCACAGTGCACTCGGACCGGTTGCTTGTGGGCATGAGAGACCGGCAAATAAAATGGTGCCATCCCCTAGCCAAAGGCGTCAGGTCACCGACTCTGATATGGCCTGGCTTCCCCTCTGCCCCCAGTTTCCACTGGGCTTTCAGAATACAAATATCAGCGAGTACTTGCTCTAATTACTAATCTCTGTTTACCCTCTCACTGTAGCATTCCTCTTCATCACGGTCTACGAGTGGTAATTGGAGGGTCTGTCTGATGGTCTCTAAATTAAAGTCAATTATTCTTCCTCTCACAAAGCTCCTGTGGTTCCTTTCATTGACTCTAGACACATCTTTATAAGTAATCCACAGGTTCCCATAAAATTCTTGAACCATTAATTGTCCCACCTGTGTGTGCGGATTGCACAAAAATTGCCATCCCCTTCTCTGAATCTCACGCTGAATTTTCAGATATTCATCCGGTTGGAGATTAAACCGCACTTCCGGTATAATCGGTATCTTGCTAGTGACTTCATAAAAGTGTTCTTCATGCAGTTTAGAGCAGAAGCGTCTTGAATCATGAGCACCAGTGGCCGGTTCCTTTCCTTTTCTCTTCTTGGAAGGTTGGGTGGTCTTTGGTGCCATAGAAATAATAGAATAAAACCAGCAAAGCAACAACACCAAACTTAAAACTGTTGCTCGTCCTCGAACAAAATAAAGAAATACAAAGGGGAAGAACAAAGGAATGCAAAAAATTAAACAGAAGAAAATAAGAAATAATGCTAAAAATTTGTTTTCTTTGTTTTTTTTCTTTTTCTTTTTTTCTTTTTTTTTTAGAATGAAACAAAAAATAGAAAGGGGTATAGGAAGGAGGGGGTATTGGACAGAAAAGAGGGGGCACGGTTGGGGGTTGCGTTTAAGGGATAAGAGTATTTGAGGTGAGGAGTTGTGTGTTTCTAGGTTGGAGTTTATATAGGAAGGGGGTAGGAGATGGGTTGTGGCTTGAAGAATGATGGAAGGGGTGTAGTTGAGTTGTTGTGTGTGTGTTGAAGGAGTTGGGGTTTATATAGGAAAGGATGTGGGGTAGGTGCGTTGGGGTTCAGGAGGGTTTAATGTGTGGTCAAGAGAGGCAGGGTTACATGTGTTGTATGGGGAAAGAAAGAGGGGTGGGGTTCACGGGGTTGTTTTGGGAAGGGAGGACTTCACGGGATTGGAGTTGGGAAAAGGGTAGAGGGTTCAAGTCTTGTAGTGTTGGGAAGGAGGATTGGGGTTGTAGGGAATATATGGGGAATGGGACAAGGTCATGGGAAAGCTAGGGGGTTGGTGAAGCAAGAAGAAAAAGGAAAGGGAATCAGGAGGGGAGTGGGGACCAATGTCATTGAGATTTGGTTGTGAAGTTTGGCTGATTGTGATTGATATGGTTCACTAACTAGTAGCTGGCGCCAAACTTGATTAGAATCAAGTTCGGCGTTGTAGGTCTCGTGTGTGAGCCCCCCTCTCCACGTCAAACTTGGTGCAGCCCAAGTTCAACGTGAGCTCTCTATGTTTTTTTTTTTGGAACAAATCCATGCCAAACGCCAGGGGAGCCAAGTTTAGCATCCCCCTGGCAGAGAGTAATGTTGCGTCTGTACGCATCCCCCACACCGAACTTGAACAAGGTCAAGTTTGGCGTGGACTCTTGGCTCAATTGCACTCTATTTTACGTCGTTCTCCGTGCTGAACTTGGGAATTTCCAAGTTCGGCGTGGACCTTCCAGAGTCTAATTCCTCGTTTGCATGCACACACGGCACCGAACTTGAGTGGTCCAAGTTTTGCGTCAACCTTACAAAGTCAACCTTCTCCTGGGTAGGCAAAAATTTTTCTTAGTGTCCGGTTCCTATTCTAAAATTTCTTCATGATCAAAACATATGTAAAACAAAGGAAAAACTGTAAAAACTCAATAAAAATCAAATAAATAATAAAATCAACGCAACAGAAAATAAACTAAGGATACAAAATTATCGAGTTGCCTCCCGACAAAGGCTTCTTTAACGTCACTAGCTTGACGGTCAATCCTGCTAATTCAGCAGATGAACGAACCGTTGCCGATCAATCTCGCCTCCAAGATAGTGCTTCAACCTCTGACCATTAACTGTGAATTTCCTGTCAGAATTCTCTTCCTAAATCACTACATGACCATGTGGTGAAGCTCTGGTAACTACAAACGGTCCTGACCACCGGGATTTCAGCTTCCCAAGTAAGAGTTTGAGTCTTGAATTATACAGAGGTACTCTCTGACCTGGCTCAAAGACTCGGATGGCAATCTTTTTGTCATGCCATATCTTGGTTCTCTTCTTATAGAGCTTGGCATTCTCATAGGCTGAATATCTGAATTCATCAAGCTCATTCAACTGAAGTATTCTCTTAATTCCTGTAGCCTGAGCATCGAGGTTCAGATACTTGATTGCCCAGTAAGCTTTATGCTCCAGCTCAACTGGCAAGTGACAGGCTTTACCATAGACCAACTGATAAGGAGACATGCCAATAGGAGTATTGTAAGCTGTCTGGTATGCCCAGAGAGTATCATCAAGCTTCCTAGACTAGTCCTTCCTTGAAACACTAACGGTCTTCTCTAGAATCCTCTTGAGTTTCCTGTTGGAAACCTCAACCTGTCCACTTGTCTGAGGGTGATAAAGGGTAGCCACTTTATAACGAACTTCATATTTCTGCAGAAGTGAGTCCAGCTGTCTGTTACAGAAGTGACTTCCACCATCACTAATGAGTGTCCTTGGGACACCAAACCGACTGAAAATATATCTCTAAAAAAAGCTCATCACCACTTTGGCATCATTGGTGGGTAGAGCCACAGCTTCTACCCACTTGGACACATAATCAACTACCACTAGAATATAGTTGTTGGAATATGAGGGTGGAAAAGGTCCCATGAAATCAATACCCCACACATCAAACAACTCAAGCACAAGAATCTCCTGCTGTGGCATCTCATGGTTGGCAGGGAGATTCTTAGCTCTTTAACATCTGTCACAGCTCTTCACGAATGCTCCTGAATCCCTGAAGAGAGTCGGCCAATAAAACTTGCTCTGAAGGACCTTTGTAGCTATCCTTTCACCACCAAAGTGGCCTCCATAATCAGAGCCATGACAGTGCCAAAGAATTTGTTGTGTCTCTTCATCTGGAACACATCTCCGGATTATACCATCTGAGCATCTTCTAAAAAGGTACAGTTCCTCCCAAAAGTAGTATTTTGCATCAGTTAGTAGCTTCTTCACTTGTTGTCTACTGTACTCCTTTGGAATGAAATTCATGGCTTTGTAATTTGCAATGTCTGCAAACCATGGAGCCTGATGAATAAGGAATAATTGCTCATCTGAAAATGTCTCAGTCATAGCTGTGGGTGGTTGCACTCCTTCCTAAGGTTCAATTCTGGACAGGTGGTCAGCTACTTGATTTTCTGAACCTTTCCTGTCTTTTATTTCAATATCAAACTCCTGAATGAGTAACACCCATCTGATTAATCTTTGTTTAGAATCTTGTTTGGTTAGAAGGTACTTCAAAGCAGCATGATCAGTATAAACAATAACCAAAGAACCAATTAAATAGGACCTAAACTTATCAATAGCATACACAATAGCTAATAATTCTTTTTCTGTAGTTGTGTAATTCTTTTGAGAATCATTTAGCACACGGCTAGCATAGTAAATGACATGTATAAGCTTGCCATGCCTCTGTCCTAAAACAGCTCCTATAGCAAAATCAATAGCATCACACATGAATTCAAATGGTAAATTCCAGTCAGAGGGAGCTATAATGGGAGCAGAAGTAAGGTTTGCTTTCAGAGTTTCAAAAGCATGCAGGCATTCAGCATCAAACACAAAAGGAACATCAGCAACTAATAGGTTGTTCAATGGTTTAGCAATTTTTGAAAAATCCTTTATAAATCTTCTATAAAATCCTGCATGACCCAAGAAACTCCTGACTGCCTTAACATTAGTTGGTGGTGGTAATTTTTCAATTACCTCCACCTTGGCTCTATCAACCTCAATCCCTTTACTTGAAATCCGGTGTCCAAGAACAATACCTTCTATAACCATAAAATGATATTTTTTCCAATTTAAAACAAGGTTTGATTCTTGACACCGTTTTAAGACCAGAGATAAATGCTTAAGGCAGGATTTAAAAGAATCACCAAAAATAGAATGACAGAATGGTGGCGGAACAAAGGCCCGAACATGCGGCGTAGATGGCTGAACAGATTGCTAAGTAGCTCGAACAGGGGCAGAACAAGGGTTGGCCAAAAATGGCAGAACAAGGGTTGGCCAAAAAACAAAGGTAAAAATTTGAACAAAAAGAAGGCGGCCGCGCGGCAAACAAGGGCGACATTGCACCAAAGCTGTAGCAATGCGAACGGCGGCAGTGGTTGGAAATTGAAGAATGGCGACGAGATGGAGGGCTACTTCGGTGCTTCCTCTAAGCTGCGTTCGAGTTCCCTTCTCTTTTGGAAGCTCGAGGTGGAGACTGGAGACGTGATAACTGAGAGTGAGAGGTGAGAGTGGAGGGCTGGAGGCTCAAGTGGAGAAAGAGAAAGCCAGAGGGGTGAGTGGGTCTGTGGGTGACTAATTGGGTAGGGTTTCTTTCAGTATGCAAAAGCAAAACACAACGTTTTTGGCCAAATTTAAAAACCGGCCGGGTCACAGTTCGGTTCGATCGAACAATTCCCGGCCAGTTCAGCGGTCCAACTTTCGTTTTTAAATCTGGCAGTTTTGCCTTTTGCCCGAATCGTGTTTGCCAACGGTTTCTAGTTCGACCAACCGGTTCAAACCGATTTTTAGAATATTGCTCAACACTGGTATCGTTCATTCTAACCGGAAGTACTTAAAACATTAAATCTTCTTCTATTTGAACTGATACGGTAGTAAAACTATTTGATACGTTGCCGGCCACCAATCCGTCTTAATACTTCAAACGGCTCGATCCCCTCGGTTTCATCCACTTAGTCTTGATTGCCCCTCGATTCCAGCCTATTGAAGCAACCTCAAAGAATGCATAACTTCTTTCCTTGAACTATCTAGGTTTTCTCTCCCAGTCCGCATAAATTTCCTATTGGCTTTGCTCAGTCAAAATCTCAACTTGAATTCACTTAGTTTTTCTCCGTGTCTTGGCTTTCGATTTGAGACCTAGGATGCTTGAGCTTCCAAGAAGTAGTCTTTCCTAAAACCTGTCAAACACTGAGTTATATGCACCGCTACTTTATCCTTCATGATACATCTTAGTAACTTTAAGGTGAATCAAAGGTTCGCTCATGTGTCCTTCGGAAAATGGTTTACGTGTCCACTTTCGACATTCGGCACACTAAGTTTTTTCTTATACATTTAAATTCCATTCCTGTTTTCTATTGATCTCTTCTTGATTACCTTGCCCAACAAGCTTCGGTATTCTTGGTAACTCCTTATCGTCTTACTGCGCTCTCCAAATCCCAGCCTCACAATTGTTTAACATTTGTAGATGACCCAGTCTAACACCTCTATCCACTTTCACATCTTCCAACCTAAAATTCTGAACTTACTTAACAATTTATTCTCCTTAATTGTCCTCCAAACAATACTCAGAGACTTCCTGCTCAGGGCATCACCAATAGATCATAACATTGCATCAGCATGTCTCCTAAGCCCTTTGGTAATGTATCGTAGTAAGCCTTAAACAGTTCATCAGGTTCAGGTAATCGCGAATACTGTAGTTAATTCCTTTCTCTCAAGGTTTGAAAGCTTCATTCGCATTCAGGCATCCATACAAAAGGTGTATCCTTACGGTTCAATCTGAGAAAATTAAACTTCACAACTCCCCATGATCCTGCACATGCTCAAGCTTCATCTTCTGCGTCCACCAATCGTATTTTAAGGAACTAACGCTCCGAGGGTTATATCTAAGAATTGTACGCGATACAAAATCAAGATCGAGTTGATTTCCGAAAAGATTCTAAGGTCAAAGGATGGACGAACGAACAACCCAAATGGTGTTCGCAAGAAATCAGAAGGATGTCTTATGTTCTGATTAAATAAAGTTGTAGAAAATTTTATGAAATACACAGGATAAGAATTAAGATGTATCTCACAGAGGAAAGCCAAATCAAACACTCTGTTTAGAAAGAAGCAATGCATATTGAATTAAGTAAGTCTCCGTCGATTTTTTGAAGAAACACAAGTTCACAAAGAAAAGCAATTCGACTGCTAGTTTTCAGAGATTCAAGAGTCACTTGGTTGTACCAAAACAAAAGTAGGCTCGCTTTAGAGAGTACAAAATTCATGCATGATTACGTGTGAGTAAGAAATAGAATTGGGGAGACAATTAAATCTTTTGCGAACAAAGAATCCAAGACAAAACTTCGAGCAAGTTATAAGGGAAAAAGAATCGATCGGGTAACGAAGGTCCATGGATAATAAGCCTATTGCACAATCAATCTCTCTCCGTTTTAGCTCACCGTCATAGAATTCAAACACTACCCCTCATGACCATCAGCTTTTTCAAACCCTTCAAACATAAATCGAATTGCATATTCAAAGCAATCCAGCAACACGTGGTGCATTGATAACCAGTCTAATCCTATCAGCGGCAAGCAAGAAGGAACCTCGAGTCTAAATATTATAAGTTGAGAAGTTGGTATACGCATACTAGAGTCACATCTAAGTCTTAACACTTTCAACTCTAAATCCCCACATTCGTCATACACTATGTCTAAACGCGGCACTCCCAATATCATATAATGCAATTAGAATTTTATTAACATTTTCAAGATTACCTCCTCCTTGTGCTCACGATTGATCAGCGTCTTGATCCTTTCTGCGAAAGCAATCTCTGGAGATATGACCCGGTGCCCCGCACCTATAATACATACCTAAATCCTTTCGACACGGCCTATTCGGATGAAACTTTCACACCTTTGGCACCTCACATCCTCTGAGTAAGGCGTCACTTGCTTCCCTTTATCACTCCCCTGGCAGCTACCACTCCTCTAGAACTCTTGACCTCTCGGTGCGAAATTCTGATTGTGGTCCCTTCAGCAGAACTCCCGGCTTTCACCCCTTGCCAGAGCAGCTTTCTTTAAACATTCTTCTGAGAAAACTCTGATTTCTATCAGGCCTACAGAACTCAATATATCACTTCGAAGTCCTCCTTCGTATTTGATACACTTCCACTCCTCAAAGTTTCTTGGAGTCCCTGACAAATCCTAGAGAATCGGCACAATTTCTCAAACTTGTTCGTGTATTCAGCAACCGACATCTGACCCTGTTTTAATTGCAGCAGTTCAAGCTCCTTAGCCATTCTGACAGAGTTGGGAAAGTATTTCTTGTAAAACTTAGTTCAGAATTCATCCCAAGGTATAACAGCATCACCCTGCTACAGAAGGTGTCGTGTCATTTCCATCAATACTGAGCTTCACCCGCTAACTGATAAGTTGCAAACTCAACACGCTGATCTTCAAGGACTTGTGCTTGTAAAGCTCGCTCGATCGTTTGAAACCAGTTATCGGCCTCAGTGGGGTTCATGGTTCCTCAGAAGATCGGTGGATGTATCTTCAGAAAAGTTGCAACCGTCATTGGCCCGTTATCCCCAATAGCGGCATTCCCATTTCTAGCTTGATTCCCCAGCGCTTCGGCTGTTTGTTGCATAGCCGCAGCCATGTCTTCCAGGGAAGCCATAAAGTTCACAAGGTCGTCTCCCGTTGTTTCAAGGTCCGCAGTACCTATCCTACCTCTGCCTTGCCTGTCATTGTGTCCACAAGTCGCCACTTGGTTCCTATTAACACCAAACAAGTGATATCAAGGTGATTAGTCTCAATATCACAAGTCTAGTGCTTTAAAGTCCCAAATTCATGATCATGAACATTCATGCCATATTTACCAGTCAGATATCCTAAATAGAACATAAACACGACTCAGAGTATGCTCATAAGCATAGTCAGTCCATCCCTCAGGCTCTACAGGAACGAACTGCTCTGATACCATAATGTACTACCCTACCACACCGAGCCTTACGCTTAAGTCGTAAAGCATAGGTGGTGAGATATTATGACCTTTAAAAGAAAAGACATATATAAATATAGTTGAAAGAATTTATATCTAGGAGCCTTGAAGAAGAAGTTAAGCAAAAGCGAAAATAGAGGATCGTGTCACACTCATACAAATAAGCGTAAAATGGATAGGTAAGATCAAAAGAAGGCTAGAAACATAATATATAAATCGGAGTTCTAAAATACAGATATCAAGCTCTAGACTCGACCTACGAAGCTAAGGCCAGCCAGAATATATAATTATATATATTTATACAACCCATAATATAACTCATACTACAGAATAAACACCTGTTTCTCCAAGTTAACCTCTAGGAGGGACAAAAAATATATACGGAGGAGAATTTATATACATATATACATAGCATCAATACAAAATACAGCAACCCAAAATAATCAAACTTCGCTTGCACAGGAAATTCTAGACGCTCAATGAGGTATCTCTCGACCTGCATCTGGAAAACAATAGAAATATGTATGGAATGAGAACCGGAGGTTCTTAGCATGGTAAATATGCCCGTATAGTTAATATAAAAGGTCTAGGAAATTCTAGAGGCATTCCTAGAACTCCGACACTTAGATTTTAGCTTAAAGATTCAACTAAACCAGAAATTAAGTAAGTTATTTAAGGTATTTCAAGTTCTGAATCTAAATTTAACCTAACACTCCACTTTCTGTCTCCTTTAATCCTCCGAATCACCGGTGGAACAACTCCCTCACACCTCCGCCAAGAGGAGTCTCTCAAAAAAAATACATATGCAATTCAAGCAAGAAAAACACAGATAGATGTGCAATTACAGCAAGTAAAACAAGTAACAGATAAGCAAAGTTAAGCAGTTAAGCAAACCAAAACAATGCACACTCAAACAAAACAAACAAATGCATATGATGTATGCCTGTCCTATGGCTAATGAGTCTCTTCTGTCAGTTATATAGCCAATCCGACATGTCCTGTAGCTAACCCGGACATCGTCCTCTTGAAAATTGGTGAGCAGTACAGTACCACGATCCTCACCTAGTGAGCGGTAAACCACCTCGATCCCCACAGAAGTTTTCAATTGGAAAACAGCACGCATGTGGGCAGTAAATACATTCACAACCCGTGGGCAGTAAATAACCACGATCCCCACAAATACATTCACAACCCGTGGGCAGTAAATAACCACGATCCCCACAAAACAAATTTCTTTAAAATCTCGTGGGCGGTAAATAAACACATTCCCCACAAAATATTTTCATATCAAATTCATCCTCATCATCATTCAATTCATTCAACAATTATCATCATCACACTTCTCATTCCGTTCATCAATAATTCACACTCAAAACATAATTCTCTTAACTAAATAAAACTCAAAACATAATACTTTTCTTAATAAATCAAGTTCCAAAACATAAAGCATTTCTTTTTTTATAAATCGAAGTCAAATAATATAATTCTTTTATCCATACTTGTCTAAATAATATTTCAAACTAAATCTCCAATTTTTATAAAAATTTCGACAACATTTCCTCTAAAATTCAGACTTCTGCCACCCTTCAAGGGTCCGAACCACCAAATCAAACACCTCTCAGTCATTCAAATCATTCTCAGTATCAAATTATTTCAAAATCAAACTAATTTCAATATTAAATCTTTTTCCAAAGCCAACCAACTCCAATATCAAATCGTTTACAAAATCAAACCGCACATTTCTCAATCAATCCATTCAATTGAATTTCACAAATCTACCATCAACCCTCAACATATCAACAATCATCATTAATTTATACTCATCAGAATCATAATCCAACTTATACAAATTTATTCATCCTTTATACGCACATCATATACTATATACACAATCCATCAATAATTCATTCAGTTTATTTTTATCTTAAGGGCTTCTAGCCTAAGTTTTCATATGATATTAAACATTACCTACGAGAAACCAAAACTATACCGTGGCCGATTCCTCTCTAAGCTCAGAACTCCTTAAAAATCTCTCCTTTCACAAGCTCCAAGCTTCCAAACGTCAATTTCTCAAATTTGATCACCCAGATTTTATTCCAAACCGCCCAATTGAACTTCAAATCAAGAAGAACACAATCTAATTCACACAATATCACTATAATCATCATAGGATCCACTAATTCAATGATTCGCAAGGGTTCAACAGTTTCTTAGCTTACCCACGGATCAATTTGACAAAACCTAGTAATTATCCACTGCTAGAGTTCACCTAAACCATCAAAATAATTCAATTCTTCAATACCCAAACTCAACCTACGAAATTGAGGAGGAGAAGAACTGGGTGAGAAATGTAAATTTCTTACCACTTTGTTCAGATAGAATTGAAGAGAATTTCGAGATGAACACGTAGTCGATGACGGCTCGTCAATCGGAGTTCCGAATTAAAAGTTACGTGGAATTGAATCTTTGGAGCAAGGGTTTCATTTATTTCCAGCACGTTTCATGTATGAAGAACGGGAAGAAGAGATGAAGCTTAATAAGGGAGGTTGAAATAGGTTGGGCCTTAGGCCCGGTCTAATCGGTTTGACCTGTTGATTTGGTTTTGGGTTAAAATTTTTAAAATTAGTGTTGCGTATTGTAATTATTTCTACCATTCTAAACTATTAAATTTATTTTTTTTATTTCTTTAAATGATAATTAATTTATTGGCTAATTATTTATTAATTTCGTGGGTTTTACACCTGCAGCCTGCTATACGCTTTTTTTAAAGTATTAAGCATGGCCTGTTATTCAGCCTGGCCTAGCCTGAAGCCTGTTAAAAGGCCTGCTAATTTTTTTTTACAAAAATAAAAATATTATTTAAAAAAAATTTAA
>NC_029789.2:22060775-22081372 GCF_000816755.2 Arachis ipaensis
TATATTAAAAGGCCCAAACAGGTCTGACAGGCCAATAAAGCTAATTAATGAATTTAAATTTGGCCTATTAACATATTAAAGCTTTTACAAGAGTCTTAGCATGTGCATATTTTATAACAAGTCAAATTAGACTAAGCTAAACACATGCCAGACCACAGATCCTGACAAACCACTTGACCTATTTTCACTCCTATTTATAAGTCAAGAATACAATATAATTAGAGTAAATAGCCAAAATCGTCCCTGAAAGATACCCCGATCTCCATTTTGGTTCTCGAAAGATAAAGTTAATCGAAATCTTCCCTGAAAGATACACGATTGATCACGTTAGTCCTTCCGTCAGTTGGATGATAGCGTGTCACGTTAAGTGCCACGTCGCATATGATGACGTGGGGGCTAATGCCACGTGTCACAAGATGATTGGTTGATGTGTCAGTTTAGTGACACCAGACATGCCACGTGTCGGGTCAGTGACACGTGGCATGTGTCAGATCAGTGACATGTGGCACTTGACATGTAAAAAAGTTATTTATAATCAAAATAGTCCTTGAAAGTTCAGACGTAAGTCATTTTCATCCCTGAAATTTTAAAAATTAATCAAATTAGTCCTTAAATAATTTTTTTATTTTTTCTTGATAATATTAAATTTAAAATATTTTTTGATACTACTAATTTTAATAGAAATGTAATTGATAATCAAAAAATTAGTAATTGTATCTTTTCTTCTTAAAAATGTTTTCAATAAAATTATCTCTCTCCTTTAATTCTTGTCAAAATCTCTCTTATTCTTTTCTATTCTAAAACATTTTTCTTACATTATTACATTTTGCTGGAATATATATTTTTTGATAATAATGTAAGAAAAAGGTTTTAGAATAGAAAAGAATAAGAGAGATTTTGACAAGAATTTAAGGAGAGAGATAATTTTATTGAAAAAATTTTTAAGAAAAAAAAATACAATTACTAATTTTTTGATTGTCAATTACATTTCTATTAAAATTAGTAGTATAAAAAATATTTTAAATTTAATATTATCAAGAAAAAATAAAAAAAATTATATAAGGACTAATTTCATTAATTGTTAAAATTTTAGGGATAAAAATGACTTACGTCTAAACTTTCAAGGACTATTTTGATTATAAATAACTTTTTTACATGTCAAGTGCCACGTGTCACTGATCTGACACGTGACATGCCAGGTGTCACTGAGCTGACACGTCAACCAATCATCTTGTGACATGTGGCATTAGCCCCCCACGTCATCATATGCCACGTGGCAGTTAACGTAACACGTCATCATCCAACTGACGGAAGGACTAACGTGACCAATCGTGTATCTTTCGGGGACGATTTCGATTAACTTTATCTTTCGAGAACCAAAATGGAGATTGGAATATTTTTCATGAACGATTTTAGCTATTTACTCAATATAATTATGTTGACAAAATCAACTAAATATCAAACTAAATAAACATAAAATTAATATGATACCTATATGATATATTAATATATAGTATCCTAAAAGTATTCTAATCATTTGTATTATGTTAAACATTATATATTTATTTTATTAGGATAGAATCACATCTGTTATCTCGTTCTTATTGAAAATAAAATGAGAGCTAAATATAAAACTACATACTCAAATAAAAATTGACCCAGAAAATATCGCTGATGTACTTGTAATTATAACTCCCATTATTAACTATATTTTATTTTGTAATTTCTTCTAAACTCTCTTTAAATTATAAAAAATATATAAAATATATATTAATTAAAACCAACGGTTAAAATAACTGAAACACCGGTGTTCTCCGGTACACTTGAAATTTTTCCAAAAATATATTAATTACATTACATCTCCAGAAACATAAATTTAACAAATTTGGTCCAACTTAAAGCTTTTTCCATCCTTAGGCCCACTGTTATTAAACTTTTTTTTAACAGCTTTATTTTTATCTTTCCATCATGCAAAAATTATCCCAAAACTGTTGACATGGCCCAAAATCCTCCGCGGCCGGTTTTTTTCTGATCAGATAAGTTTGCCTATGTCCAAATTTCAAAACCAAAACATGAGGTCCAACCAGATATAAAATAAATAAATATTATAATTACTTTGGCTAACTAAAGTCATTAGCATTACTTATAATGCACATCGTATGAAACTGAGACCCATGATTCCATGGACGGAACACAACTTACCCATGAACGGAACACAACTTCGAACACGGGATGACAAGTTGCATCAGCAAGTGCTGAATGATCTTTCTTTCAGTACGTTAGAATTTATTTATTATTTAGTATCCAGAACACTTTTAACACATGCACCAACCAGTTAACACATTTTTCATTTTTCAATCCGCTGCTGCTATCCTGCCTCCGGCCTCGCTTCCTCCATGCCCATCAGCCTCGCTCCCTCGCTGCCAGTCAGCCTCGCGTCCAGCTTCGTTGACATCTGTCTCCCTTTGCATCCAGCCACTCACCGAGTCGTTGTCTCTCTCCGCACCCCTATCACTCTGTCAGTGTGCCTTTGCATCACCTCGGCTGTCCTTTGTCTATCTCTCTGTCCATCTCACTTCTCAGCCTTTGCCTCTCGTCATCCATAGTCGTCCATCCTCACCGCTTTTAGCCTCACAGGTTCGTCCACCCTCCGTCTCTTTTGATTTTGGCTTTTTTCTTTTAACATAATAATTTTGTGCATTTGAAGGTCTGATAGAATATAGAATTGATTTTGTGTGTGTTTAGAGTTAGATTAATTATAATGTGTGCTGAATTGCTGATAGAGTGATAGGGTTTGATAGATTAATTAAGAGTAAAATATGGTTTTTGTCCCCAACGTTTGGGGTAAGACTCAAAGTTGTCCCTAACGTTTGAATCGTCCTATTTAAGTCCCTAACGTTTCAAAATTGACTCAATGTTGTCCTGCTATTAGAAATCTGTTAACAGAGGACAAAATTGAGACAATTTTAAAACGTTAGGGACTTAAATAGGACAAACACATTGGGGACAAAAACAGTACATATAAATAAATTTTAATTTTATCCTTCAATAATATCAATTTTTTACGGTACATGGTCATTCAATTATTTTTTAATCACATCTAAGTAAATTATATTTAATCATATTAATTTTATTCTAAATAAATTTATTTTTTTATAATTTTACTTTTAAAAATTTTTACTCATCATAAAATATTTGTAGAACGACTAGTACATAAACTTGTGGGAAAAAAATGATACATATACAATAAAGTAATGTGATTCTAGTCATTTTACAAATATTTCATGATGAGTAAAAATCTTTAAAAGTAAAATTATAAAAAAAATAATTTATTTAGAATCAAAGTAATGTAATTAAGTGTAATTTACTTAAATGTGATTAAAAAATAATTGAATAACTATGTATCGTAAAAGATTGATATTAGTGAAGGATAAAATTAAAATTTATTTCTATGTATCGTTTTTGTCTCCAACGTTTTCGTCCTATTTAAGTCCCTAACGTTTCAAAATCGTCTCAATTTTATCCCGCCGTCAATTCTGTTAACAGATTCCTAACAGCAAGACAACATTAAGTCAATTTTGAAACGTTAAGGACTTAAATAAAACGATTTAAACGGACAACTTTAAAACTTACCCCAAACGTTGGGGACAAAAAGGATATTTTACTCAATTAATTAATTATCTTTGTTAAGAAGTAACTATTATCTTAAACTTCTTCTTGCTTACTGTTTTGCATTATCTATTGCTTTGTTGTTCATCCCTTCATGTTTTTAGTGATTTTCGCTATGTTAAATCTGCTTCCTTATGAAAAAATTGGATTTGATTGCGTAGAAATCCACTCAAGACAAAATTAGTATTCACGAGGGCAAACTATTGAAAAAGTCGTGCCATAAGATTTATAGTGATAAGAATTTTATCAAGTGAGATAGACTTAATTGCTAAAGAAGGCAAACGTTTTGCCAATTGCTATATAGGGGACAAGCGGCATTTAATAAAACTTGAAAGAAAATTTACCGATTCTAACTATGTTTATTTCTGCTGCTGCGATTTTACTTTAGAAGACTTCGATTGCAAAGACGATGAATTATTGGAAAAAGTAATTGGAGACTTTTTAATGGCATTGCTCTCTCTCTTCCTAACTCAGAAAAGTTTTATAGAGAGATAACCATGTATAACCTTGTTATCCAAAATAATATTGGATATCTGCATTAGGGAATTAAATGTCCAAAATCAACACGAGATGAAGAATGAAAGAGATTGCTTGAAAAATGCAATAAAACAGTATTATATGAAGAACAATAAGAGAGTACCTCGTAAACTTTATCATGTGTTCCATTTATGCAAAAATACTAATATAAAAGTGTAAGTTTCTTATTTTATTTACTTTTGTTTCTTATTTTATATGTTTTGTTTTCACAAATAATTTTTTTTGGGTTGTGATTCAGGACTCAGTTTAAAGCATCACTTATATCTACTATGTGCAACGGGTAAAGAGAAAAGTCCCTTTATCTAGTTACACACCGTAGATACGGGTAATATTTAAGCTGAGTCTTAAAATAAATTATTTGTGAAAACAAAACATATAAAATAAGAAACAAAAGTAAATAAAATAAAAAACTTACGCTTTCATATTGATATTTTTGAATAAACAAAACACATGACCAAGTTTACGAGGTACTAGCTTGTTGTTCTTCATATAATATTGTTTTATTGCATTTTTCAAGCAGTCTCTGTCATTCTTCATCTCGTGTTGATTTTGGACATTCAATCCCCCATATCCAACATTATCCTTGACAATAAGGTTATACATGGTTATCTCTCCATGAAATTTTCCTGAGTTATGGAGAGAGAACAATATCATTAAAAAGTCTTCAATTACTTTTCTCAATAATTCATCATCTTTGCAATCGAAGTCTTCTAAAGTAGAATCACAGTGCTCGCAGCAGAAATAAACATAGTTAGAATCCGTAAGTTTTCTTCCAAGCTTCCGCTTATTCCCTATATAGCAATTTGACAAAATGTTTGCCCTTTTTAGCAATTAAGTCTACCTCATTTGATAAAATCCTTATCACGGTAAATCTTATGGCACGATGTTTTTCAATAATTTACACTTGTGGATACTAATTTTGTCTTCAGTGGATTTCTACGCAATCAAATCCAATTTAATTTCTTGGACTGTCCGGATCTCAGGCATAGTTGACCACTGTTTAGTTTGGATAAAAATTTCAAAAGTTCAACTGAAACTAAATTATTATAACAAAATCATAAGCAAGCACTAAAAACAGATTTAACATAGAGAAAATCACTAAAAACACGAAGGAGTGAACAGCTCTGTTAATTTAGTAATTAATCTATTTAACAAATTTAAAATAACAAAGCAATAGATAATGCAAAACAGTAAACAAGAAGACAAGAATTAAACAAGCTAACAAACAGACAAAGTGCTGCAAATCACCAAGGACATCAGAAACAGCATCAAGACTTTTTAACAAAGATAATTAATTAATCTAACTCCAAAACAGCAATTCAGCACACATTATAATTAATCTAACTCCAAACACACAAAATCAATTCTATATTCTATCAGACCTTCAAATGCACAAAATTATTATGTCAAAAGAAAAAAACCAAAGTCAAAAGAGACGAAAAGTGGACGAACCTGTGAAGCTAAAAGCGGTGAGGATGGACGGCTATGGATGACGAGAGGCAGAGGCTGAGAAGCGAGATGGACAGAGACACAAACAAAGGACAGCCGAGGTGATGCAAAGGCACACTGACAGAATGACAGCTGACAGGGGTGCGGAGAGAGACGACGACTCGGCGAGTGGCTGGATGCGAAGGGAGACAGATGTCAACGAAGCTGGACGCGAGGCTGACTGGCAGCGAGGGAGCGAGGCTGAAGGGCGGCGAGGAAGCGAGGCCGGAGGCAGGATGGCAGCAGCAGTGGATTGAGAAATGGAAAAGGTGTTAACTGTTTGGTGCATGTGTTAAAAGTGTGCTCTGCTTACGGAACTTGGTGGTGAGGCATTGAAGCTTACTCCATGCTTGTATTCACTTGCAGTCATGCTTATTCTGCTGCCTACAAAAGGAAGAGGAAAAAACTCTAAACGATCTCACAATTACATGAAAAAGACAATTAGACCCCATTAAAAATAAAATCTCTTTCCGGCCTTTTATAATTAATTTCGTGGGACTGATTAATTCTTTTATCAATAATTTCTCTCTGGGATTAACAGAGCATATCTATGTGGCACGTTATCGTTAAGTGCCAACTTAGAATGTCAGATATTAAGCTCACCCAACCCAACCCCTATTAATTACACTAAAACTACGTCGTTTAGCAGATTGGGAGAGAGTATATAACCAACCAAGATTGCAAGAACTGAACCGATCAATGAATTGGTAAAGTGACCGGTTCAATAGTTAAAAGATTCAACCAGAGTTCAACTGGTTCAATTAAATATTTAATAAAATTATAAAAAATTTAATATATAATTTGAATATTTAAATTCAATGATTTCTAAACTGACAATAATTTAAAATTTTATAATTTTACATAATAAATTATCCATAATTTATCATTAAAAGTTTACAAACAACTTCACACATCAACATTTCTAGCTAACAAAAATCTAAATACATGCAAATGACAAAAACATAATGTTCTACCACCATTCCAGTTTCATAAAAGTTATAAATACAAAAAAAAAATTAACAAAAGAATCAGAAAAATCAGCAAAGAGAATCAACAGTTCAGAATTAAAAAATTAGCATAAATGACTCAGAATTAGAAAAATTCCAGCATAAACAACTCAGACTCAAAACCATAGCATAAACAACTAATCAGAAAAATTCTAGCACAGTGAAGCCCTGCACCATAACACCATCAACAACTCAAAATCAGAAAAATCAGCAACCAGAATAGACAACTCAGAATAAAAAAAATCAGCATAAACAATTCAGAATCAAATAAATCAGCATAAACAACTCAGAATCAGAAAAATTCCAGCATAAATAATGTAGTGAAGCACTGAACTATAGCACCATCAAAACTCAAAATCAGCCACTAGCAACTCAAAAATCAAAATAAATAAAATTAACAAAATAACCAAAATAAATTGAGGCACCCGTGCTTACCGGCAACGAGGGAGGAAGGAAGGTGACGGTGCGGCAAATACTCCACAGCCGAGCAGAGAGAGACGTCACAGTGAGAGAGAGAGCGCTCGAAGAGAGACGTTGAGCTTGGATTCTCGGACAGAGAGAGAGAGAACTCGAAGAAGGAGAGACGGGCATATAGAGCAGAGATAACAACAGAGCAGCCCTCTGTGGTGGCAACGCCAACAGTTTCGAGCAGGCCTTCGTGCGACGGCGAGGAGAAGCGAGCAGAACTTCCATGGGCAACGACGGCACCACGGTCTGTCCCCACAGGCGGCGAAGCACCCTCTACTAGAGGAAAATAATAAATTATAAATAAATTAAAAATAGCAGCAGCATTCAGCAACAAACATTACAGAACATTAACCAGTAATCACACTAAAAAGGTGACACTAAATTATAAAATAGCAATTACAAAACACTGAAAACAGTGACACTAGTACATTATAAAACATATCAAAACAGTGATGACACTTAATTAACCAGAGCATTAGCAAGGAAGAAGAAGAACATTAGCAACACAACCACCACCATTAACATGGCGATTCCTGTGGTAAAGGTGGAGGAGATTGTGCGATGTTGCCCGAGGGATCTCATTCAGCAACATCTCAAGCTCCTCAAGGTCACCAACATCTTTCACATTCTCAGTCATTTCTTTACCCATCTCAACATATTCACACACCAATGAACCACACAAAGAACTGAAAGAACAAACGCAGAGAAAAAAGAAAACAAAAGAGAACACAAAAGGAAAAACTCACACAAAGCAATCAGAGGAGTCCAAGAATCAGAGAACCCTTTTCAGATATCGATTCAAAGAAGATGTTAAAAGGAAGAAGAAAAGCACGGCCGCTCACCTTCGACGGAGACACGGATGGCAACCGGCGAGACGACGGCGAGAGGCGAGACGATGGCGAGAGGCGAGACGACGGCAAACTGCGAGCTGCTCCAAGCCACGAACCGAGAAACCAGTGGACGACGTGCCGAGCTACCTCGGTTCCAGACAGGGGGAAGAGGAGGAAGCGGAGGCACCGAGAACCTGGGGACGGCGGCAGCAAGGAACCTGCGGCTAGGGTTTTGCCGTTTTGATTTGGTACTCTCACTTTGCTTCAAAGGGATTTGCAGTTTTGCATGAATGATTGGGGAAGGGGGGGTTCTTGAAACTCGAAAGCATAGTTATCAGAACCGAACCGGCAATCAATCCGGTCATATGACCGGGTCACCGGATTACTGGTTCAACTAGTGGGTCACTGATTCACCCGGTTGACCCAGTCATAATTAAAAAAAATATAAAATTATATAAATGAAATTAAAATTATGTATTAAAAATTAAAATATAAGTTTTTACAAACATAATAATAATAATCAAATATTAATTTTTAAACATAACTAAAGATGTAAAAAGAGATAATAAACTAATTTCTAGTATAAATTTAGAGCATCAGAAACAGATTTGGAGTTTCATATATATCTTTAATTCTTTATAGGACAAATTTAGAGCTTGATTAATATTTTTCTCATTTTAATTTGCATCTATATCTTCTATAAGAAACATTGCATTATGCAGAACATCAGAAATAGAGAAAGAAGAGTTTGAAGAGAGAGCTTCAAGAAACTAGTGAACTGAATTAACTTCATCTTATTCTTCTACCAATGAATCAATTATACATACTTCTTAGAGGGATGCTAGAGCTCTATTTATAACAAAGTTAGAAAAGAGAAAAAGATCAGAGATCAGAACAAATTCAACACAACAACAACAAGGATCAGTAAGAAATTCAACTCAACTCAATTATCCAGCAACAAATTCTACTTCCAGCAACAACCACATTTATGATATGTTCAGCATCAAATTCAACTTACAGCTGACAACAAATTCTACTTCTAGAGTTCTGGCAACAAATTCAGGTATGATAACTATTGATAACTTTCAGGCAGCAACAAAAAACTTAAACTATGATAACTTTCAGGTAGCAACAAAAAAAAAACTCCAATTCTCCAAATATGATTCACAGCAAATTAACATTAGCTAAATCATAATTTCAGCAACAAACTCAACTTTGAACAATAAATTCAAGATGTACTAATAATTTACAGCAATAAAATTGAAAGAGGAATAACAGGGCTGAAGCTGAAACTCACATAGGCAGAGAGACGAAGCAAGCGTTGACAGAAGACCCGGGCCGAAGCTGAAACCCTAAACCCAGACTCAGGGCCAAGGAAGCGTTGATGGCCGAAGCAGGAAGGTGAGCTTACGAACTATGACAGAGCGCGACAGAGCTTGAGAGGCGACGAGCTTGAGAGGCGACGAGCTTGAGGCGGCGACACGAGCTTGAGGCATCGACGAGATTGAGGCGGTGACGCGAGCTTGAGGAGGTGACGCGAGCTTGGGGCAGCGACGAGCTTGAGGCGGCGACGAGCTTGAGGGAGAGAGTGGCGAGAGAAGAGAGAGGTGAGATGGGTTCTGAATTCTGATTTTGCGTTAGGGCACCACACAAAGGGGGCAAACGAGGGAGAGAACAAAGAACGACACTGTTTTTTTAAAAACAAAAAAAAACGTAATCCGGTCCGGAATATATGAACCGGTCTGGGTTACCGGTTTTCATGAAATTCGACCGGGTCAACCAATTTTTACCAGGTTTATTATTTAAATGGTTCAATGAGTGGCTCGATCCGACTAGATGACTGGATGATCGGATTTTCGGTCGAACTGACCGAATCGAACCGGATTTGATAACACTGCTCAAAAGGCTTAACTTGGTTTTGGTGTTTTTTTTAAAAAAACATAAAAGGTGTCATTTTCTTAGAAACGGCCAGTTACCGATCCAGTCCAACCAACCGGTTCAGTAGTTTCCGAACAGTTCTCTAATCAACGGTTATTGACAGCGAATTGGACCGTTTTCATCGTCGGTTCCTGGTTGAACCAATTTGATCGGTTGGCCCGGTCCAATTTTTATAACCTTGCAACAGATACGGAGGATGGCAGCAGGAAATTGGCTGCCATTTACAAACTCGCTGCAGATTAGCAAGATAGCGGTGGTGGGTGTAGCGGTTTGACAACTGCAGTACTGCACCAAAATTAAATAGCATAGCGGCGGTGACACGTCCCAATCACTAGAAAGCAAGACAATGAACGCAAAATTAACATAGTGCATTTATAGAATCCTTTTTTCACGCGAAGTCAATTATGCAGGGGCGCGAACCACATCTCTGTGAATCCTCCCTGCCGTGGTGCACCCCTCCATCAATTCCAGTAGTCTCCTCCTTCCCATTGCTGTGTCAATCACTAAGCCGCTCATCCTCCCTCTAATAGTGGTTAGAAACTTAGGTTTGCTAAGCCCTCTACTTTTTGGTTTCAATTTTCAATTTAGCTCAGATTGATCTTCTTCTTCTTGAATTGGGTATATACAATCAAGAATCATATTCTTAGTTTGTTATCTTCCTCGTGCAAACACAAAAATGGCAAAGGCACGAAACACACCTCCGCGTGCAAATCCTTGCCGCCATTCCTTTCCGCCTGTCAGTACCAGCTCATCGCGCTTTCCATTACCAGGGGGTCCATCACCGATCAGCTTCTTCATTTAGATTACTGGTATGTACAAAACCCCTCTTTCAGTTTTGTTTGTTTTTCTTTTGGATTCAGAATTCAAATTGGTCCACATAATCCTGTTCTTCTTGATTTGGTATCAATTTACTATTTTGTTTTGTGTTAGTGATAGGGACTTGACATACCAATAGTTAGTGATAAGTTTATCGCATACCAATAGTTATTGATTTATTTATATATAATGAAACTGTGAGTGAGATCATAATTCATATCTTTTCCTTTTTGTTGATTAAACTACTCAGGCCAATGTTCTTTATGCCTCTATCTTTTACATTGAAGTCTGTGCTTCTTCACATATCTATGATCTATCTAACTATTTGTATGCTAATGTGATAGGTGATTCAAAAAAAAATGACATTGATTCACCAATTTTTTAGACCAAGAGACACACAAGTTTTCACATATATGCAAACATCTTATTTATTTAAGAACACAACATTAGTTTGTGCGGAATTCTTACATTGTATATTACCTGAATCACATGACTTTAAGAACACAGCATCAATTTTGTTTTAATGATAGGTTTATGTGAGTAATTAAAGTTAAAACTTATTGATTAATTAGGGTGACAGTAAAAGATAAGTCATGTCAGTGTAAAGATTATGCACATGTAAATTGTTAGTTAAAATTTAAAAAAAAAATAGAATTGGTTTGTTCATTGATGAGATATGATGACAGTGGCAGGTAATATAACTAATTTTCAAAGACAGTAATTATATGCTTTCATCTCATAACTAGATAACCACTAGGAACCTCTAATTTCTCTGTCTTTCTCTTATTTCGATTTGCTTCCCTTCAGAATTCACAATCACATTCACATTCAAACACTCCCTTCTTCACCCCAAATATCAATTCATTCATTTTTTCATGAATGAACTAATTAATTAGTTTTTCCTTTTCACCTTTGAAATCTCTTTGCTGTGGTGGTGGTGGACGCTCCCTCAGGAACTGAATGCTTTGCTGATTCATCTCTTGTCTTGTTTGTAAGCTCTTGCATCAATGCCACTTTAAAGTTTGATTCTTTCCTTTAATGGGATGGGACCTTATTCCTTACATTTTATTTTAGCTCAAATTTAGGATAGATAGATGATTGTACATGCAATCAAGCCTTGGAAATAGGAACAGTGTGTATGAATTTATTTGTTCAAAAAGACTGCTCTTTCAGCATCAAATATATATTATATATATCAATAGTGATATTATATTACACTACATTTTATGTGGCGTAGTTGCCAACAGGTAATGGAGATACATTTTAATGCTATAGCTGTATAGTAATACTTTCTATATTATATAAGTTATGATAATATATAAAGTCTAGGGTTTTGTTTATTATAATGAAGCAAGTGAGAGCGAAGAGAAAATGGGCCTGCCCTTTGTCCTAGTTGAAGAATGTATACCATTAAACTTGAAGCTTTTGTCATTGTTGGTATGTTTATTCAAAATTTATATAGGGGCATCTTTGATAATTGTTGACTAAATCAAATCAAAATCAGATTCCTAATTCCTTTCATGAATCTTCTATGTAAATAGAATTAATTATAAATCTTTTCCTTTTTGGGTTTAGCTTAATTTTAAGGATTTTATGATTAGAAATCTTTCCTTTATTTTAGGCTAGTATTTTTTCCTTCTTTCCTATTTTCTAGTTATTTCTATTTCTATAATTCCTCTATAAAGAGGCTGATTCCCTGTACATTTGATAATACAATACATTCAAACACTTCAATTTGGTATTAGAGCAGGAACTCTGCACTGTGCCTCTGATTTATAGCTATGGCTGACAGTTCCTCAGTCATTAATCCTGAACAAAAGGAGAACACCACTCCTACTCCATCAGATTTAAAATCTGAGCAACGGATACTAGTTAGTGGTGACTCCCATTCAGTTCAGATCACCACATTTCGACTCAATGGGTCAAACTACCTTAGGTGGTCTCAATCAGTTCAGATGTATATCCGTGGAAGAGGGAAGATTGGATATCTCACCGGTGAGCGAAGCCAGCCTAACATCACTGACCCACAATATCATGTGTGGGATACCGAAAATTCTATGGTGATGACATGGCTGGTGAACTCAATGGAGGAGGATATCAGCAGTAACTACATGTACTATACCACAGCCAAAGAATTGTGGGATAGTGTCAAGGAGATGTACTCTGATCTTGGGAATAAATCCCAGATTTATGAACTTACTCTAAAAGCTAGATAAATTCAACAAGGGAGTGACAATGTCACCAAATATTTCCACACATTGAAGCGGGTGTGGCAGGATCTTGACCATTTCAATAACTACAAGTGGAATTCAGCCGCTGATGCCAAACACTACCAACAAACAGTGGAAGAAGGGAGGATATTCCAGTTTCTTGCAGGCCTCAACGTGGAGCTAGATGAAGTTCGTGGCAGAATTATTGGAAGAGCAATCCTACCCTCAATTGGAGAAGTATTTGCTGAAGTTAGAAGAGAAGAAACTCGTAGAGCTGTGATGATGGGAAAAGGCAAGACTGAACAGACCTCCTTGGAGTCTAATGCACTTTTAGTGGCACCTACTGCACTTAAAAGTTCATCAAATCAAAAGCATCCCTCCAATCTTTGGTGTGACCACTGCAACAAACCTCGTCACACCCGAGAAACCTGTTGGAAGATTCATGGAAAACAAGCACATCTTAAAGGCAGCAAACCTGGTCCCAAAATACGCCCTACCCCAACTGCTCATGAGGCTGAAAAATCATCATTGAGTAAGGAACAGGTTGAGCAGCTCATAAGGCTGTTAAATTCCAGTTCTGTGTCTAGTACTCATAGTGGTTCTTTGGCTCAAACAGGTAATTTTAGTATTCCTATGTCCCTTAACTGCACCTCAAACTTGAATGCACCATGGATTGTCGATTCAGGTGCATCTGACCATATGACCAGCCTCTCCTCTTTATTTAAAACTTATTCTCCTTGCTTTGAAAATGAAAAAATTAGAGTTGCTGATGGTAGTTTTTCATCTATTGCTGGAAAAGGTACAATTAAACTATCCAAAAACATTGACCTAAGAAATGTCCTACATGTACCAAAGCTTTCTTGTAATCTTCTCTCTATTAGTAAAATTTGCAAGGATTCCAATTGTGCTGTGACATTCTTTGACACTCATGGTATTTTTCAGGACCGGACTTCGGGGAAGATGATTGGCAGTGCTAAGATGATGGATGGGCTTTATCACTTTGAGGATATTTTGGAGGATAAAATAGCTCAAGGATTTAGTGGTATAAGTTCTATGCCTATAAAGGACCAAATAATTCTCTGGCACAATAGACTAGGACACCCTAGTTTTCCATATCTCAAACACTTGTTTCCAAGTTTGTTTAAAAATATTGATTCTTCCTTACTTAAATGTGAAAGTTGTATTCGGTCAAAGAGTCATAGAGCTCCTTATTACTCTCAACCTTATCATGCATCTAAACCGTTCCACTTGATTCATAGTGATGTATGGGGTCCATCGAAAATAACAACTCAATTTGGAAAAAAATGGTTTGTAACTTTTATTGATGACCACACACGACTATGTTGGATCTATCTCATGCATGAAAAATCTGAGGTTTCTAAAATTTTTCAGTATTTTTCAACAATGGTAGAAACACAATTTGACACAAAAATTTCAATATTAAGAAGTGATAATGGCACTGAATACTTTAATAAAAATCTTGGTGAATTTCTTCAAAAAAAAGGTATTCAACATCAATCTACATGCCCCAATACACCCCAACAAAATGGCATTGCTGAAAGGAAGAATAAACACCTTCTTGAAGTAGCACGTGCCATTATGTTTGAGGGTAATGTTCCAAAGTATTTATGGGGAGATGCTGTTCTAACAGCAGCCTATCTCATAAATCAAATGCCCACACGTGTGTTAAATTACTGCACACCGTTGGATACTTTCAAAAAGAATTTTTCAGCATGCAGGTTGCATTCTGACTTACCTTTAAAAGTATTTGGTTGCACTGTGTTTTTACATACACCTTCATATCGAAGTAAACTTGATCCAAGGACAGAAAAATGCATTTTTATAGGCTATTCCCCAAGTCAAAAGGGTTATAAATGTTTCAATCCACACACCAAGAAATTTCATGTAAGTATGGATGTTACTTTTTTGGAACATGAAACCTTTTTTCAGAAAAATTCTCTTCAAGGGGAGAGTCTAAGGGAAGAAAATTTTTTGCATGAACCTTTACCCACTCCTATCTTACATATTGAGGATACAACTTTCACTAATCAAGTAAATTCTGAAACAATTGCAAAACAAGATGTGAAAACCAATTCTGAAATTGTGCCAGAATTAGTTGGAATCCAAACAGGAAAAGAAATACCACAAGAAAAGGAGCTTCGGTGTTATGTTCGGAAATATCCCAAGAAGACTAGAGACCAGCCCATCATCTCTGTACCAACCCAATCTGAAAACCCGGAAGAAGGCCCAACTCTTCAGGAACTTCCAGGTAAATCTGAAATTGTCACTTCTAATAATAATTTGCCAATAGCCCTTAGGAAAGAAACCAGAACCTGCACCAAAAAGGTACTTAAAACCAGCACCAACCATCCTATTTCCAATTATGTCTCTTACCAAAATCTCTCTCAAAAACATCGAGCTTTTACTTCTAAAATTACAAATCTGTTTGAGCCTAGGAACATAGAGGAAGCACTAGATGATCCCAACTGGAAATTAGCAGTGATGGAAGAGTGGCATGCACTCAAGAAAAATGAAACTTGGGAGATTGTAGATCTGCCACAGAATACAAAGTTGGTTGGCTGCAGGTGGGTTTTTACCATCAAGTGCAATGCTGATGGAAGCATAGAGAGGTATAAGGCTAGGTTAGTAGCTAGGGGATATACACAAACCTATGGAGTAGACTATCGAGAGACTTTTGCTCCAGTTGCCAAACTCAGTTCTCAGCTAGGTATAATTCTCTTATCTCTTGCTGCGAATTACAATTGGCCTTTACACCAATTGGATATAAAGAATGCTTTCCTGAATGGGGAACTAGAGGAAGAGGTGTTTATGAAACTTTCACCTGGATTTGAAGCTGAACTAGGGAGGAATAAAGTGTGCAAACTAAAGAAATCTCTCTATGGATTGAAACAATCCCCAAGAGCTTGGTTTGAACGACTTGGAATGGTGGTGAAGGGACTTGGTTATACTCAAAGCCAAGCTGACCATACACTTTTCTATAAGCATTCAGCAGCTAATAAAACTGCCATCTTAATTGTATATGTGGATGACATTATTCTGACAGGTGATGACTTTTTGGAGCTAAAAGACTTGAAGGAGAAGCTTGCCAAAGCATTTGAAATCAAAGAACTTGGCTCATTAAAATACTTCCTTGGAATTGAATTTGCAAGGTCTAAGGAAGGCATTTTTATGAACCAACGAAAGTATATCCTAGATCTTTTAAAAGAGATGGGATTACTTGGTTGTAAAGCTGCTGAAACACCTATAGAGCCTAATTTAAAATTGAAGCCAGCTGAACCAGAAAATGTCATGGACAAAGGGAGATATCAGCGGTTGGTAGGGAGGCTAATCTATTTATCCCATACACGCCCAGATATAGCCTTTGCTGTGAGCATGGTAAGCCAGTTTATGCATTCACCTGGTCAAGAACACATGGATGCTGTCTTTAGAATCCTAAGGTACTTGAAAGGGTCGCCTGGGAAAGGGTTACTCTATAAAAAGCATGAACATCTTCAAGTAGAAGCTTATACAGATGCAGATTGGGCTGGGAATGTCATGGATAGAAGGTCAACATCTGGGTATTGTACTTTTGTTGGCAGAAACCTGGTTAGTTGGAGGAGTAAAAAACAGAGTGTTGTGGCACGAAGTAGTGCAGAAGCTGAGTTTAGAGCAGTGGCTCATGGAATATGTGAAGCAATATGAGTAGAGAAAATCCTACAAGAACTAAAAGTTTCCATTTCTCCACCAATAAGGTTGTATTGTGACAACAAATCTGCAATTTCCATTTCTCATAATCCAGTGTTGCATGATAGAACTAAACATGTTGAAGTTGACAAGCATTTCATCAGGGAAAAGATTGAGAGAGGACAGATTTGCATCTCATATGTTCCAACCATGGAACAATTAGCAGATATTCTAACTAAAGGATTACCCAAGAAGACTTTTGATAGCATAATAAGCAAGCTGTCAATGAATGATATCTTCAAGCCAGCTTGAGGGGGAGTGTTGACTAAATCAAATCAAAATCAGATTCCTAATTCCTTTCATGAATCTTCTATGTAAATAGAATTAATTATAAATCTTTTCCTTTTTGGGTTTAGCTTAATTTTAGGGATTTTATGATTAGAAATCTTTCCTTTATTTTAGGCTAGTATTTTTTCCTTCTTTCCTATTTTCTAGTTATTTCTATTTCTATAATTCCTCTATAAAGAGGCTGATTCCCTGTACATTTGATAATACAATACATTCAAACACTTCAATTATAATAACATTTTTGCTTAGTAGATATTAGGCATCACATATTATAAAGGCAACCTGCTGCAAGTGTTCTATTAGTAAATTAAAACACTTATTTTCTATTACTTGATATAAATAACACATTAAAGTAAGGCCACTGTCAATTTTTTTTTTTTGCAGCATAAATGTGATCTTATTAACATTAGTTGGTGAGCCAACATTGCTGCCAGACTATGGACGCTTTGTCAAACTTGTGAATGAAGTATCTTGTGAAACTGATTTTAACTGTGCCTTTTGTATCTTTTTGCTGATATCTTCCATCCTCTAAGTTGTGGATATTTTGAATCATTTACATCTAGGCTGTAAACAAGCACCGTCTGATATTTGTTAGCAGTGCTGGTAATAGTGGGCCAGCATTGAGCACAATCGGTGCTCCTGGTGGTACATCTTCAAGAATCATCAGTGTTGGTGCTTATGTTTCTCCTGCTATGGCTGTTGGTGCTCATTCTGTTGTTGAATCTCCATATGAGGAAATTGAATACACTTGGTATATTTAATCTGAAACATTTTTAATTGTATGACTTCCTATACCTTTTTTTTAAATTAAACTAGTTTTTTTGGCTTTGTATCATTGGATGATTGATGGAAACAATTTGCAGGTCTAGTCGAGGATCAACAATTGATGGAGACCTTGATGTCGGTATAAGTGCTCCTGTTGCTGCATCAACTAAAAGCTTTACTAAAATTTGATCAAAGCATCAAGTAAAAGCTTTGATACAGCTAATAGAATTTTCTTAACATAGTAGTTTTGTATTGTTCAATATTTTTTGAGTAAATAATTTACAAATAAATATTTTTTTTAGTTAACATTTTGGAATTATCTACGAGTTTAATATTGTTTGTTTAGTATTTTTTTATATTAATATCTCAAATTTAATAAATATGATGTAAAGAAAATAAGTTATAGTAAAGAAAAATGGTATAAACTATTGTAGTTGGTTAGTTTTTTTTAAGCTCGTGTATGAAAGTGTGGCGGTTCAAAACCGTCGCAATTTTTTTAAAAAAATCCGAATAAATTTGCGGTGGTTTCAAAATCGCTGTATATTTTTTTAAATCTACTGACCAAAATAGCCCGCAAAATCGTCAACCTGATTTGCTGCGGTAGTGCCAGTGGTTCATTAGAATCGCCTCAAAATCAAATCCCCCCTAAACCGTAATGTTTGTGGAACCATTGGTATATCGTTTTGTGGAGATTTTAAACTGCCGTAAATTCAAAAAAAACCGCCGCAAATTCCCATTTCCCTTGTAGTGACTCTCCATTATATTCAAGGCTTCATTAGCGGTCATTCAACTCCATACAGAGGTTAAAAGGGGTTACAACTACGCCAAATAGGCGAAACAATCGCAGAAATAGATTTCTTTAACAAAACAAGTGTGTGCGCATGCACATGCACAAATCTGACTGCAATTCTTGTCGGGTGCGTATACACAATGTGCAATTTTCTCTTGGTGTGCGTAAACACACCCTCATGCGTACGCATTAGCTGGAACACTCGCGCTTCGTAGTGCGCATGCACGTCCCTGTGTGCGCGCACACAGGCCGAATTTTCTGGTTTTCTGCAAACACTGCAATTTAAGTTTTTTACACAGTTTTCAAACGTACATAACTTTTGCTACAAAATTCTGTTTTCCTCCATTCTTAGATGGTTTTAAAGCTATCATCATCATCTTTAAGGTAAAGTTTATTAAATTTCAAGCTTCGAACGCCAAATTATGACCCGTCAAAGTTGGTCAAAATATATATTTTACCAATTTCTGCATAATTATCAATTTCACCAATTCTCAAATTTGTCACTTTCAAAACAACCTAACCCAATTCTAGGCACTATTTTCACACAATTATCAATTCCAAATCATGCCCTAGCCATTCAAAGCCCAAACAACCAAATCCAACCCAATTAACTACTTCACTCTTCATTATTAGCATTAATCAACAATTTCCAATTCAATTTCACAATCCATCACACTTATACATCCAGAATCATGACCACAATACAATTAAATCTTTAAATACCTCAATTGAGGTTCATAAATTACCAAGAAGAGGATACCTCACCCAATCACGGCTTTTGGCCCAAATTCTCGTATCATAGCCTTTCATAGGCAATCGAACACTACATCCATCAGTTCAATCACACATATACACATCACAACATGGCAGTGCCACCAACTTACCATAATTTATCCCATTACGGCCTCCGGACCAAATTATCATATCAACCATCAACAGTCACTCAATTATGCAATCACACTCAATAGGGCTTAATGTGAGAAAAAGTGGGATTGATTGGGAGTGTGAATAGTAAAAGCTAGGGCTCTTCCTACTCTCTCAGTCTCTCTTCTTCGTTGCTCTCTCTCTCTCTCAAATGAGGGGTGAATGAGCTCTTATATACCATGGACTTAGGTCCAATGTGGGTCCATTTGTAATTCTGAGCCCCTGGCCCCATCTTAAGCCAAAATCTTTAAAATAAGTGTCCGAATTTTTATTCTAAATATTTTTTTGTCATTTTTACACTTTTAATTCTCTCACATACAGTTCCGAACATATTTAAGATAGTACTAGTAAATTTCAATCCTGGTACAGTTTTTCTAAAATTAATTATATTTTTGCGCTCAAAATTATTTTGAGTTAAATTTTTACCGATAATTTTTCAAATCATAAATTTTTTATTTTTAATCCTTTTTGCTCATAATTAATTTATTAATTAATTATTCATCATTTATTTGGGTTTTGCATTATTAAATTTTTTTGTTATAAAGTCAAATTGGTTAAGTTCTTTAATCTAATTTTTAGTATTTTTTAAAGCCAAAAAATTCTTTTAAACTCATATTGATTTATTAATCTTTTAGTTACAATTTATAGTATTATAAAACTTAGGGACAGATTTATGTTCATGGTTGTGAGGACAAGTATCTCCGGTGAATTTCAAAAGTTTTTCAAACAATACATAATAATAAAATTTATTTGTCTCCACTATAAAATTAAATTTGACTCTACTATGTTATTGAACTTCGATCATCAACTTTAATTATGTAAAAGCAAATAGTAATTCAAAATTTAAATGAATTTGTTACAATAATCTTTAAAAAGAAGAAGTGAAATAATTACAGATTTATTATTTTACAATTGCAACTGATAAATAATTTAAAGCTTGAAAAAACTTATTTATATACTTAGTGAATATCAATATTGTGTCGTGTATATATATTTTATTTGTTTAAAATAGAGTTAACTACCAATTTGGTACTCAAAAAATTTAGGCATTGACAAAAAAAAATATTAATCTTATATTGACTATTAAATAAAAAATGGTTAAATAAAATATTAATCCTATATT
>NC_029789.2:22081426-22094081 GCF_000816755.2 Arachis ipaensis
GGGACAAATATCCCTCTTACTTCTACCTGAATCTGTGCCTGAATGTGTTTGTCTATCTCTATTTTTTACACAATTTATTAGTATTTATCATTAGTAATTTTATTTGCAACATCTTTAATTTCTTAAGTATCTTGTAAATTAATATATCATTTAATCAGTGATCAAACATCTAAAAATATTAAGATTTAAGATCGATTGACTATAAATATATATGATTAAAAAGAATATAATTCAATAATAATATTGATCTATAATTATCCAGTTGACATAAAATATTATATCATTATTATTCTAGCTAAAAAAAATTAATTTATAATCATATAAATAAAACAAAAAATATAAGTAAATGATGAGAGAAAAATGTCCATTATCAAAAAATGAAATTAGATTATTAATTTCAAATTCTAATTTTTTCTAACTATCTTTCCTATAATATGTATTTCTATTTTATGTGTATATTTTTTACTACTCAATCCTATCTCTCGAACTCTAAGTAAAATCTCCTTTTATAGAATAAAAAATGCATCATTATCAGCCCCCTAAATAAAGAAAATAAGATCGTGGCATTTGAAATCCAAAACCTAGCATGCATCATTATCTCCCATTCGATCTAGTGTCTATATTGAAATCCAAAACTCTTTGTTTGTGGACCAATAGCTTTATTGTAAGAAGTAACAACTAAGAACCCTCTTCTTGAATTTAAAAATGAGACGTGCTACACATACAAATTTTTTTGACATACAAGTTTATACAAGTTAATTCTAATTCAATAAAATTCATTTTTATAATGCAAGGAAGAAGAGGAAGAGTTTTGAATTATATAGAACTTATCAATACACATACATAAAAAATTCTTAAACAATACAATATAAATAATTTGTATGGACTTATATGTGTAAATGACTTGTATGTAGAGAATAATCCTTTAAAAATATCAGTTAGTCAATTCATTGCGATTATTTTTAAAGGGTTCAAAATCAGCCGCTCCTCGATCGTATCATATGCATAAATAACTTACCTATTAAGATGTGACAAACGTTATTTATTTATTTACTATTATTGTTGTTTTGGTATATATATTAATATTGCAACTTTTATATTTATCAAAAAACATTTTCTTTAGTGTTTATAAAATAAATCATCTCTTGTGTTGTTTGGATTAGTTTTTATAATGATAATTTTTATATATATAAATAAGTTAAATAATTTATTTTTTAACATATGTAGTTTGAGAGATATTTATCAATTTACGTAATATTTTTTATCTCGTTAATGGTGCAAATGAGATAATTATGAACTAATTGCGTTTTCAATGTAAATGAGATAAGTCATAAATATTCATATCTCGTTTATAGTGTAATATACACATATCTTGTTTATATTATAAATGAGATATGATCAATTAAAAATTTTACACATCTAGTTTGTACCTAAGATATGGTGTAAAAAAGATAATTTATCTCGTTTACAGTGTAAACGAGATATGTGTATAATTATCTCATTTACAGTGTAAACAAGATATGTGTATAATTATCTCATTTACAGTATAAACGGAATAAAGAATATAATATAAGAATAAAGCTCTACAACTAATTAAACAAAATACTTAACTAAGTCTAACCAAGTTGTTATAACCATTTTTCACATACATCACACGCGTGCACTCTTCTTCATCCTCCTTATACTCTTGTTATTGCTACTCTTCTTCGTCCTCCTTATACTCTTGTTATTGCTGCTGCTTCTCTCTCTTGAATTCCTCCTCCTCCTCCTCCTCCTCCTCCTCCTCCTCCTCCTCCCCCTCCTCCTCCTCGCAACTTGATTGTTATCGTCGTCGTCGTCATCATCATTATTGTTATCATTGTTATCGTTATCGTCGTTGTTTTCTTCTTATATGTAAATAACATTGTTCATTCTTTTTTAAATTTTTTTTTGTTCTGGTTAATTTCGTTGTGTTATCTACAAATTTTTTACTTATTTTATTTTCTATCAAAATTTGTAAGTTTGCAACTCAAGTCTTCATGAAATAAATTCTTACTTTCATTACATCAGTTAGTTAGAAATTTTGGTCTTAGAGTGAATTCGGTATTATTTTTTAAAAATTTATGTGTTTTATATATCAGATACGTCGTCCTCTTCTTATATATAAATGTCATTGTTCATTTTCTTTCAAATTTTAACATTTTTTCTACTTAATTTTACTGTGTTATCTACGAATTTTTTTACTTATTTTCTTTTCTATTAAAATTTGTGAATCTGCAACTCAAGTCTCCATAAAATAAGTTTTTAGTTCTATTATCACATCATTTAGTTAAAATTTTGGTGTAAGAGTGAAGATATTTCAGTGTTATTTTTTAGATATTTTTATGTGTAATTTTATATATGAGATAAGCATTCAATTCATTGAATGCGTAATATTTTATAGAAAGATTCAATTTTTTTTATCATGTTACTGAACTTCTAGTGTCGGTGTTGTCTTATTTCATTTATAGAGTCTGATCTATACAATGGAGTCAGATAGCAGAGTGTATGATAGAGTAATGATTAAGCTAAATTGAATTAGTTACACACTCTTTTTCTTAGTTAGATTAGTTACAAGCTAGCTGTTAGTGTAAACTCTTCTTTCTTCTTCTTCAATTCTCTCTTCTTGTTCTCTATTTCACCACTCTTCGTTCCTCTAGTTTAGTTTAGCACTGATACTTTTCATGGTATTAGAGTTGTAGTTCGTTCAATAATCATAAAGGTAAACTTAGGGATAGCTGAAGCTCATGTTCAGCACCAACCTAACTTCACGTCCTCATCAATTTTGATGAAACTTGATGAAGACAATTTTCTCTAATGGAAAGATCAAGCGAAATCGACAATCGAAGGACATAATCTATTAGCACACATCACAGGAGAAGATATTCTAGCTCAGTACACAGCTTTAGGATAAAAGAATCCGAAATTTGTGAGGTGAAAGCGGTAAGATGCTCTGCTCAAATCTTGGTTATTAGCGTCAGTGACCAAGCCTTACTTGAATGGTAGGTTGCCTGTACACATATCAGGTATGTAGAAGGTTAGAAAGTCACTTTGCATAACAAATTAGAACAAGAATTCTGCAATTAAAGAACAAACTAAGTAGCATTAAAATTGAAAGTTCTACCAGTAGCTATGTATTAGAAATTAAAGAAACAACTCTGATGGAACACTCCAGAAGTACAAGGCTAGGCTGGTTGCCCAAGACTTCTCTTAGAGACCTGGGTTTGATTTTATCAAAACCTACAATCCGGTAGTGAAACCAATTTAATCAGGTTAGTCTTGACACTTGCATTAGCAAACAATCGGTCAATTAGACAATTGCATGTAAATAATGTGTTTTTGCATGGAGAGTTACTTGAGGATGTAATATATACAACATCTACAGGGCTATGTACAAGGTGATGAAAAATTAGTCTGCAAACTTACCAAGGCGTTGTATGGTTTGAAACAGGCTTTGAGGGCTTGGTATCATAAGCTGTCTACAGCTCTGCATCAATTTGGATTCTCTGCCACAGCCTCTGATGTTTCAGTCTTCACCAAATTTGATGCCAATGTCACCACCTTTGTTCTAGTATATGTAGATGATGTGATCATCATTGGAAGCTTAACCAGTGCTATGACTGATGTGGTGAATCAGTTGAATTGCAAGTTTGCACTCAAAGATAGGGGAGACCTTCATTACTTTCTAGGCATTCAAGTTAGCAAGACCAATGGTGGAGGACTATTACTCAACCAAGAAAAATATGTCAATGATTTATTGGGTAAGGCAGGTATGATAGGTTGCAAACCTTGTAAAATACCTCTCCAATCATCACTAAAAATCTCTCAGTTTGGTGGTGACATGTTTGATGAACCAGCACTTTATCGCTTAGTGGTAGGAAGTCTTCAGTATCCCACAGTTACAAGGCCAGAGCTCGCTTATGCTGTGAGCAAAATCTCTCAGTTCATGCAGGACCTGTTAGAGTCTCATTGAAAACTAGTAAAAAGAATCCTCAGGTATATAAGTGGCGCTATCAAATATGATTTACATCTCTATAGAAATGACTCTTTGAATATCACTGCCTACTATGATTCAGACTGAGGGGGACACCTTGATGACAGAAAGTCGACTAGTGGTATGTGTGTTTTCTTAGGAAGGAATTTGGTCTCTTGGTCGTATAAAAAGCAGTCTGTGGTAGCTATGTCAAGCACAGAGGCTGAATATAGAGCTATGACGGATCTAGTTGCATAACTAATTTGGATTAAGAATCTACTAAGCAAGTTAAAGGTCATAGCCTCTACTCTTACCATATACTGTGATAACCTGAGTGCTATACTTTTAGTAGCCAACTCCATTCTACATTCAAAGTCTAAACACTTTGAAACTGATATTAATTTTGTAAGGAATTATGTCACAAAGAAAGTAGTGCAAGTCAGTCATGTTCCGGGATATGTTCAGTTGGCAGACATTCTTACAAAAGAAATTACTTCTGGATCATTTGATAATGTTAGGACAAGGCTAAATGTTGAGCCAAATTTGTCATGCAATGCCACTACTGAAAGAGCGGTAGAAACAATTCATGAGCTAAACATGTCTAGTAATGAAAGCATTCTATAGAATTGCAGAGAAAGCTTAAAGGCCTTAGTAGTAGAGTGCATGATAGAGTAAATGTTAAGCTATACAATAGAGTCAGATAGCAGGTGCATGATAGAGTAATGGTTAAGCTAAATTAAATTAGTTAAGCTAAGTAGCTAAGTCAGCAGAGTTAGTTTCTCTCTCTCTCTCTCTCTCTCTCTCTCTCTCTCTCTCTTTATTAAATTAGTTATAAGCTAGCTGTCATTAGGCTCAATATATATACTTCTAGCTGTTAGTTATAGAGTCACTGTAATAGTTCAATTCACCTTTACTAAATCAGTAAAACCATTTTCTCTTCTTCTTTAATTCTCTTCTTCTTGTTCTCTATTTCACCACTATTCATTCCTCTCATTCAATTTAGCACTGATACCTTTCAGAGTTAATGTGTTCTTTTAGTACGTAATTTACTTTCTATATTCTGTATCACTGTATTTAAATTCTGGTGTCACTTTAAACAAATGTCTATGCTATTTTTATTTTTGACAAGAATTAAATTCAATAAGTATGAACCTACATTTATTCAACTAAATAAGATTGTAATACAGACATGTTCATTCAACTCTAATATAAAAAGCAATGCTTCTAAAAGAGGAAGTAAGAACAACAGAAAAAAAAAGATAGAAAGAAGAATAATAATATAAGAAGAAAAAATACAGCATTAAAGAAGATATTTCTGTATTTTTGTAGCAAATTTTTTGTGTCAAAATTAAGAAATTTTAGTGTTATTTTTCTGCATAGTTCAAAATTTCTTGTTTCGCATTCTCATAATTCTTGTTTTATCCTCTTAATAAAAACTTATGTCACAGTTAAGAAATTTCTGTGTAAAAATCGAGAAATTTCTATTTCACGATTAAAAAGTTTCAATGCTATTTTCTGATATATTCTGCATAACTAAAAACTCTTCTTCTTCTTTATTATCATCATCTTCTTTTTCTTTTTCATCTTCTTCTTTTTTGTTTTACTTTTTCATAATTCTTCTAATTTTACCATCTTAACAAAAATAAAAATAAAAAAATCAAACAAAGAAGTAGAAAAAATACATAATGCTGCAAAATCACTAGAAAGAGGAAGAAAAGAAAAAATACAGCAACAATAGCAGCAATAAAAGAACAATAATAAAAAAAAATACATAAAGAAAAAGAATGAACGCTCGATACAAATATTTACATTAGTAGGAATAGTTAGAGTGTGTATTTACGCTCTCAAATAAAACTTATTTTTGTTGAGTTTGAACCAAATTAATTGGATTTGTTTGTCAAAAACATTAGATGTATAACAAAATTGATGATATAAATTGATAAATATTTCCAAATTACATATGGAAGTAAATAAAATATTTAATTTGTTTATTTGAAAAAATCCGTTTTCATAATTGAATTACATCTATTTAATTATAATAATATCAAATTATAAAGTTAATATTAGTTCAAATATAAAATAATAATTTGTCTACACCTTCGATAGTCAACCTACTAATATTAGATTTTAGTAATTTTACTATATATCTTTCTTATATATTGATTTATGAAAAAAAAAACCAAAAGAAATAAAGGTTCGATTACTAATATCTTAACTTTTGTGGCGAGTGATAGTGTGTTTATTAGCACATCTAAGAATCAAGTGGCATTATTTAACAAGGTACAATGAGAGATAATAAACCAATATTTAATGTAAACATAAGCAACTTCAGCCTTTATTGGTTTGGAATATAGCCTATGGCTTCAAGTCTTCAACTTCATATGATTCGATCAGTATTGCCGTCGGGGGTCCCACAGTGTTGAATCCCACTTCCCTAACGCTAACAGACACATATATATGAACAGAAAAAATTGTGTCACAATCATATCATACATCATATTATAATTATAATTATTTTAAGTCCATGCTGTGTTGATACTTTATTAAGAGAAAAAGGATCACATGTATTCTTTTAATCAAACGTCTCTTCCAAAAGTAAAAGCAAAAAATCTACATCCGTTCTTGCTTAACAATTTCTATTATTGGGCTAGCTAGTACTTGAAACATAAATAATAGATATGATGTGTGTATTTTACTTAAATTAAAAGGCTTTTTAATTATCTAGAAGAATGTTATTATGGATAAATTTTTTAATTAATTCTTTTTAAATTCAGAAGTTTAAGTTGAATTTAGTATTAATATAACTAACTCAATCAAGATTAAGGTATGTACATATTTAATAATATTTACTAATTGTCTATTAAAAAATAAAAATTTGCATTGTTAAACCGACTTCTATACACAATATTCCAAATTTTTACTAGGTGATCGAGTTGAGATATTTCTTCGTTTCTTCAAAGAAGCAACAAAGATATGATAACAAAGGAATCTAGGTTAATAAGGATGTTTTAAAGAAAAATGTTATATTTTGGATATATAGTTTTGTACTTTTTATTTTTACTATGAAAAGTAATTGATAAAAAAAAAAAAATTGTACCATAAAAAAATTATCAAAAAATTTTAAAATCAAAATTTTTTTCCTACTCACTTTGTTCTCTCTCTTTATTAATTCCTTCACTAGTTGACAGATTAGTTAGTAATCTCTCTCATGATGAAGAACACCATGGCTTCTTTTACTCATCAACTCCCTCTTCTGCTTACCTTTGTGGCATCATTTGCATTTGTTCTTACCACAACTAGTGTGTTCTCATCGAAAGTTTCAATGAAAGAAACAATTTTGGAACCTTTCAAGTGCTCCACAAACATAAAAACATGCAATGCCTCACTCTACCACATAACCTACGGTGATAATGATGATGACCAAACCATACAACATTACATATCTTCCAATTACACAAACTCCTCCCAAATCAGACCAATCACACGTGGCACAAGACAAGACCACCTCATAACAGTGCCTTGTTCATGCAGAAACAACAACAACCTCACCGGTTATTACTATGACACAACCTACACTGTGAAGCCAAATGATAATTTCTATGACATTAATAACTTTGTTTACAGTGGTCAAGCGATGCTTATAAATGGTGTTTTGTACCCGGGTCAGAAACTGAGTATTCATATTCCTTGTGGGTGTTCAGAAATTGAGTCACAAATTGTTGTGACTTACACGGTTCAAAGAAATGATACCTCATCTGAAATAGCTAAGCTTTTGAATTCTACGGTTGCTGAGATGGAGAGTGTGAATCATCTTTTGGATCAGAACCCATCATACATAGATGTGGGTTGGGTTTTGTTTGTTCCTAGCCATTTTAATGGAATTCCACTGCCTCCAACAAAAGGTGATTATGAGTTTGACTTTCCATTATTTATTCGATTTTTATGCTTGTGTTTTATGTGCAACAACTTTTAAGTCCCATATATAGGTGAACAAAAATGCTAATTACATATAAAAAATTAGTCATTAAATTAATTATTTTATAAAATATTTAAAATATAAAATACACATTAAAAAAAATTAAATACTAAAATTCTATGTACTACCCAAAATTGTTTTTAATAAAATACAAAAGAAAAAAAAACTATAGAATCTGAGTTCAATTTTTAATTATATATGTAAACTCATGGAGTTTAGAAGTATGATAAATGTAAAACCTACTTAAACTTTTTTTTTTCTATCAAAATGTAAAATTTTTTACTTGAGTTCTTTACGTTATATACATATTCTTAAAATCTTAAGTAATTAATGAATCAAGGGAAGTTCTGTTATGTAGTTTGTAATTTTTGCTTTACAATCAAGGGTTTTTTTTTTTTTTCGAAGAAGCATTCATTAATAACTAAATTTTAATTTTTCAATATTTTTTTAGAGGAGTATTTAAATTTTGTGATTTGTAGTCATTAACTAATTGACTAAATACTAGTCAAATACCGGCCAAATTTTAATAAAAATACTACCCCTAAACTTTCTCTTTTTTGTTATACAAAATTGATAACCCATACTAATTGACTAACATATATATCTATCTGTTTTTCTCTAATTGAACGTTTTACTCCTAACCAATCTAAAATGCACTAGACACTATTTCTAATACAAAATGTTAAAGGTCCATTTTGCTTGCATTTACTCAATCATCTATTTAAACTAACTTCATCAGCAATGAACAATGAGTATATGTATCTTCCATCTTATTGCTTTTTGGCAGAAAAGAAACCAAAGTGGCAGATAATCATTGGGGTCTTAGTGAGTGTGACATTACTTTCAGTGATTGCCGTCATCTTTCTCATTCTCAGGAGAAATAGGGATACCGCAGCATCCGCCACAAATAATCCAAAAAGTGTCACTAAAAGATCAATTTCCAAAAAGAACTCTGACATTCATAAAGAATACATGCAAGGTATTAGCTTACTTCAACATATAGAATATAAAGTTTTCGAGTCTCCAATAACAGGTAGAAATTAAAGAGCTTGTTTTATTGATAGTAAATGTTGGTGCAGATGCTACATCATTTGAGTCAGAAAGACCAGTAATTTACTCAATTGAGGAGATAGAAGATGCCACAAATAACTTCGATGAAAACAGAAGAATTGGGGTTGGTGGATATGGCAGTGTATATTTTGGAATGTTAGGCCACAAGGTACATGAAAATCGCATACACCTTATGTATCTTGATTACTATTCTTCAATGGAAAAATGCAAGTAGAATAAATTGTTTTAAACATAAATTATTAATTCATTATCATCAGGAGGTTGCTGTGAAGAAGATGAAGTCCAATAAATCCAAGGAGTTCTTCGCAGAACTCAAGGCCTTATGTAAGATCCATCACATAAACATTGTAAGTACATATTTAATTAAAGAAGTTTTGGCTACAAAATACTCAAGGCCTTATGTAAGATCCATCACATAAACATTGTAAGTTTGTAAGTACATATTTAATTAAAAATACTCAAGGCCTTATGTAAGATCCATCACATAAACATTGTAAGTTTGTAAGTACATATTTAATTAAAGAAGTTTTGGCTACAAAATAAGATCCATCACATAAACATTGTAAGTTTGTAAGTACATATTTAATTAAAGAAGTTTTGGCTACAAAATACTCAAGGCCTTATGTAAGATCCATCACATAAACATTGTAAGTTTGTAAGTACATATTTAATTAAAAATACTCAAGGCCTTATGTAAGATCCATCACATAAACATTGTAAGTTTGTAAGTACATATTTAATTAAAGAAGTTTTGGCTACAAAATACTCAAGGCCTTATGTAAGATCCATCACATAAACATTGTAAGTTTGTAAGTACATATTTAATTAAAAATACTCAAGGCCTTATGTAAGATCCATCACATAAACATTGTAAGTTTGTAAGTACATATTTAATTAAAGAAGTTTTGGCTACAAAATACTCAAGGCCTTATGTAAGATCCATCACATAAACATTGTAAGTTTGTAAGTACATATTTAATTAAAAATACTCAAGGCCTTATGTAAGATCCATCACATAAACATTGTAAGTTTGTAAGTACATATTTAATTAAAGAAGTTTTGGCTACAAAATACTCAAGGCCTTATGTAAGATCCATCACATAAACATTGTAAGTTTGTAAGTACATATTTAATTAAAAATACTCAAGGCCTTATGTAAGATCCATCACATAAACATTGTAAGTTTGTAAGTACATATTTAATTAAAGAAGTTTTGGCTACAAAATACCATATTTTGCTTGATTATTAATTATGGATATAATAACCAGTTTGTTTCATATATATAAGGTGGAGTTGTTAGGGTATGCAAGTGGAGATGACCACCTTTATTTGGTGTATGAGTATGTTGCAAATGGATCTCTGAGTGATCATCTTCATGATCCTTTACTTAAAGGACATCAGGCTCTATCTTGGTGTGCTAGGACTCAGATTGCATTGGATGCAGCAAAAGGAATTGAATACATACATGATTACACAAAAGCACAATATGTTCACCGTGATATAAAGACTACTAACATTCTTCTTGATCAGAAACTCAGAGCCAAGGTAGTGTATGTGCTTCAATTCATTCATATGACTAATCTACTACTCTTGGTTGCTGCTTTAATTTAATTCGATATATACTTATTATTAATTAGGTAGCAGATTTTGGCCTTGCAAAACTGGTGGAACGGACAAATGATGAAGAATTCATTGCAACAAGGCTTGTTGGAACACCAGGCTACCTTCCACCTGAGTAAGTTACGTTTTTCAATTTCTTTCTCCGAATGGTTATATAAAGATGGTAAACAAGGTGAAAACTTAAGTGCATTCGACTTCACGTGAAGTTGATAGTTGAGAGTCATTAGATGAAAATTTAGTCAAATCAGTTAAATCATCTAACGGCTCTCAGCTATCAACTTCACGTGAAGTCGACTGCACATAAATTTTCACCAGTAAACAAACCCAAGTCTGTGGCACTGACCTGTTTAATCAACCATAAAAGGTGGGCCGAACTAAAAAATAAACCTACCTTTTTAAAATGATGAAATTATATGGTAAATATGTGAGTTTACAGATTTTTTTTATGGGATGAAAGAGAAATTAAAAAAGTTAGGACTCATATTTTAAATAACAATAAAATAATAAAAAATAATTATAAAAAAATTTATATTCTCTTAATATTCGTTTTAAAATATATCCACCTAATCAGTCCCACTTAATTTGTAAAAAAAACTCGTCAGGACACCGCTTTTCTTTTTCTTTTTTAAATAAAGAATTCAATTTATGTCCTATTAAAAAAAATCTATAGACATAGTTAGACTAAGATAAGACGACATGAGACATAACAAGACAGGATGCATTAGTCTATTTGTCATTTAAGATTCAAATTAAAAGACAAAAATTTAGATATTAATCATTTATGAATACCACAATACCACACTCCAATAATCAAAATTTGGTGGAGTGGATGTTGTTAACATATAGTATGATATCAATTGGATGTTGAGAAGAATATTTTTCTTTGTTTCTTACTAACACATTGTTACACTTTTTTTGTGTGTTGATCCCATTAAGATCTGTGAAAGAATTACAAGTGACCATAAAAACGGATGTGTTTGCATTTGGAGTAGTTCTATCAGAGCTGATAACAGGAAAACGTGCGCTATTTCGTGACAGCCAAAAACCCAATCAAATGGAATCTCTTATTTCACTTGTATGCCAAACTCTTTTCTACATTACTTACACTCTTTTCTCAGAATCAAACTATGACTAACTGATGCTGATTATATATATTTTTTCTTTCCATGAGATTGATTCAGGTTAAGAAAATATTCCAAGATAATGATCCCGTCACTGCTTTAGAAAATGTTACAGATATGAATCTTCAACATAACTATCCTATAGACGGTATCTACAAGGTCAGATTCAAGTCTTTTTGTATTATTATTAATATTATTGAAGCTAAAATGTGATGCAATAATAAGAAATGGTGTTTGGTTGGATACGAATGAAGATGGGAGAAATAGCAGAGTGGTGCATGAGGGAGGAACCAATGGAGAGGCCTGAAATGAAGGAGATAGTTGGCGCGTTGTCACAGATAGTTATGACATCCATCGAGTGGGAAGCATCGCTCGGAGGAGATAGCCAAGTTTTCAGCGGCGTATTTATTGGAAGATAACCATTCAATTTCAAGGATTGAAACGTTTTATTTTTATTGTAAATGCTTTTTATTTTTTTGTGATTATTTTTTATTGTAAATGTTTTATTTCATCTTAATTTAGTCTTTTGGTTATTTTTTTTTTAAATATTTTTTTGTTATGATTTTTTTAAGGTAATAGCAAAATACAACTGTAGAGTTATAACGGTAATTTCTATGATGCACGGATACTGATATAAATATGAGATACGACACGACACACGAATTTTAAAATCTTATAAGACATGAGGACACGCATATATATAAAATATAAAGTATGTTTTAAATAAATTATAATGATATTTTGTTATTTTATTGATATTAAATATAAATTAATTTTTTAATTATTTTTAATATCTTATTTTAATTATATAAAGTATTTAAAATATTTTTTTGTTTTAATAAATAATAATATATACTATTTCTAAATTTATTTCAA
>NC_029789.2:22095802-22105421 GCF_000816755.2 Arachis ipaensis
TATTTTAATTATATAAAGTATTTAAAATATTTTTTTGTTTTAATAAATAATAATATATACTATTTCTAAATTTATTTCAAGATTACATGTTAAGAATAAGGTTGGACACGCTCATACGTGATGGTATTTAGATGTATCTAAGCGTGTCTAGAGTATAATTTTTTATTTTTTATTTTTTATTAAGACACGGTTGGATAAAGCAGACACGCATGTCAAACGAGTATCGTGTCTTAAATGTATCCAACACACAAACACAACAACTCAGCAAAGTGTCCGTACTTAGGTAATAATTTAAAAGTAAAAATAACAATTAAAAAATAAGAGAAAAGAAAGGATAATAATTAAAAAAATATATTTAAAATAAAATAAAATATTTAAAATATTAAAAAAATTAAAACTTAATTGAAACCTTAAAAACTAAAATAACACTCTATATAATTTTATATCTCTCTTTAACAGATATTCCAACATCAACCACTCAACTAATCAATCCTAATTATTTTTGGTATCTTGTGGAGTGTTGAATATTTAGGGCTGTTGGTCGGAAAATATAATTTCAAAGCTATCGAGGTTAAGTTTTGATAAACATTATTTTGAAGAATGTAATCTTTATTGAAAAAAAAATCATCGAGGAAAAGAGGTAGAATTCAATCGAGGAGCATGATCGAAGAAGAAGAACAAACAGAGTTGATTAATGGTAGTTACCTACGTTATACAAAAGAGTAGGAATGGTTACTCAAAAATCAATGCACGTGGGAGTTACATTTGAAGCTGATTGATTAAATATTTCTATAAATAGGTGAAAGATCAAAGAAAAAAGGGTTGAAATTTCTTGTTAGAAAATATTCTTGCTCACTCACATCCCCAGCGAATTTCTGAGTCTGCTTAGAACTTTCTTTTTTGTAGTGTACCTGACTTCCTTCCACTATCTTTACTTTTCATTTAAATTTCTCGTTATCTTTACTTTCTTGGAAATTTACCTTTCCAACAAGTTTACTTTTTCCATTTTCTTTTAAGATTAAGCACTTTATTTTTTATTTCGAAGTCCTTTGATCTTGTCAGAGGCAATTTACTGCTTTATTTAAATTCAATGCCATTTATTTCAATTTCAGTCATTTTACTTTCAAGTTTACTTTGCTTTTCTTTCAGATTTTCTTTTATTGTTTTGTTCAATCGAAAAACCTTTGATGCACTTTCGAAAATTGGTACTCGCAAAACGAGTAAGTTTTGCTCCCAAATCATTAGATATCGAACTGTTTCGATTTACTAAAAATTGATAAAATAAATTGGCATGTCCGATGGGACAGTTTTTAAAAATAAGTGTGTTAAAAAGTGTTTTGAAATGATCTAGTGCATGCAACTTAGAAGTAGCAAGATTATTTGAATGGCAAAAGAAGTTTCTAATACTAATGTGGAATTATTTATAAACGATAATGTTGCTGTGGTTGCACCAATTCTGATGGAGACATCGTCACATGTTGAAAATAGTACAATTGGGAAGAATGTAACAGTTACTAATCCCCCAATTGGGAATAGTGGACAAAATCTACGTCCACGGATTGTTGTAATGCAACCGTCAGTAACTGCTGGTTGGCCTCCTTATGGCTTTCTTCCAGGTTATACTCCACCTGGGTATGCTCCTCCAGTTAGATTTGGAAATTCATCAAGTTTTGGTGGTAACACAGGGCCTCCATTGTATTCTGAGTTTTCTCGGAATTATCAATTGGGTTCTACATCGAATGCTTCTAGTTTGATGGTTGTTTTTCGACAACATGTTGATGAAAGTCATCATGATTTGGTCAATTTATTGACCTAACAGATGACTACAATTTTGAATCCTATGATGGCTGATCAATAATTGAAATTTGAGCACCTTGCTAGGCAAGTAGAGAGAATTGCTCGAATTATAATGAAGGAGATCAAAATTTACAAATGAATCAGGAGGATGGGATGCCTAAAAATATGAAAAATAATATGCATTTTGAAAGAGATAATCTTCGAATTGTTCATCGAGACCAAAATATGTATTGGCACGAATGAGAATTAATCAGTGTAGTGAGAGATATCAAGCAACTAGCCATTCAACTAATAATTGTATCCGTTTCAGGGACTTGATTCAAGAAGCGATTATGGAAGGGAGGTTGAGGTTTGATGATAGCAAAAAGGACATGAAGGTTGATTCTGATCCTTTCGATGTTGGTGCAAATTTTGCGAAACTTTTTCTAGGGGTTAATATGGTTGGTTTTTCCTATGAGTTCGATACTGTTTTGGGGAACTTCGAAACTAATGTCCGATCAGTGTATCCTAGTGTTGGTGAAGGATTGTTGGAATTTTTGATGCAGCAAAATTTAAAGGATCGAGATGTGTCTTTATGTCCTCGATGTAATGATGTATTTGATGCTGATGCTACAACAATTTTCAAAAAAGAGAGAATGAAAAAGGAGTTAGCTCATAAGGAAGAACAAGTTCAACAAAGACAACCTCCTTGAAGGCAGCAGGGACAAAGTTCTGGTGTCCCTCAAAGGAATTTTCCTCCTCCAATGAATTGTTCTCAAGTTCTGGGTGTGCAATAGATTCGAAATTGTCAAGAGTTTCATAATTGAGATGCATGATATAGGTATAATCCTCAGAGGGGTCATCGAGGTTTTCATTGTGGCCACTATCCATATCCTCGAGGACGAGCCAGAGGAAATCGAGGAGGGAGGAATGGACGTCAAATGAGATAAAGAGAGCCATTGAATAACAAAGGCAAGCGGGCAACCCCTTCTGTTCTTTCATGAGTATTTTTCCCGTCTGATGGGGAAATGGTTCCTAAGGAAATCCCATCACCAGCTAAGTTCGAAAAAGGTAAGGCTGTTGCTGTAGCCCAATCGATAACAAAGAAAAAGATGTCAATCTAGACGGAGAGTATTTTGAAGAGGGTGATGAAGAGATGGTAAGCACCATTTTGATTATACCAACTGAATATTTGGGTGAATATGAAGGAAACCCAAATGAAGATTATGATGTAGATGACGAAGAGGCATTTGCGTTCATTCGGCCAAAGGATGAATTGAGATGCTTTCAAAATCTCACTGAAAAACAAAAGTCACATCTTCGACCGTTACATGTCACTGCTTTTATGAGTGGTATTTGTGTTAACAAAGTTCTGGTCGATGGAGGGGTAGTGATCAGTTTGCTGCCAGAAAGGATGTTGACAAAAGTGGGAAAATATTTTGATGATTTGGTTCCCATTAACATTTCAGTAACTGATTATAACGGTGTATTAACTCATGCAAAAGGGTTAGTGACCCTTCAAGTGCAAGTGGGATCCTCACATCGAAATACTATTTTTGTTGTGGTGTCATCAAAGACCAGTTATAATGCACTACTGTGACGAGACTGGATTCACGGTATTGGAGCTGTACCTTCGATCGTGTATCAGAGTATTCTTCTTTGGACTGATGAAGGAAAATCTGAAGTAGTTAAAGCGGATTCGAGCTTATATGTCAAACAGTTATATGTTGATTTCATGGTGTATAATCAGAAACTGAAACCTCTTTATGTCGACAGTGTGCTTAATTCTTATAATTGTGAAGACTGCTTTCTAACTTCAGAAGGACTTAACGTGAAACTTCGTCATCCAAAGCTCGATTTTCCTCCTACTGGATGGGAGTAGTGCCTCTAAAAAGGTTGGTGGTTTGAAAATCTCTTGTCATGCCTGAAAGTCAAGATATTTCAGATTATTTGATTTTTTTTAAAAATTATTAAAGTAATTTCAATTCTGGTGAAAGTTTTTCTCATGTTAGAAGTGATTCTTCTGATGAAGTTGAGTCACTATAGGGATTTCAATTCTGTTTTTTCAATTTCCAGTACAAATTTGATTTCTCAAGTCAAATTTAGGCATAGTTTAAATTCTAATGTTTTTTCCATTCCTGCAAATAATGTCATTAACCAGTCTTTTGTCAAAATATCTCATGGTCTTTATGTTGAAATTAATTTGATTGTTGATTTGGTTAATAATAAAGCTTGTTTATCTTCAAATGAGTTGATCGATTTATCTTTTGATTGCATTTATGATTTAAAACTTTTGGGTTTCGAAAAATATTCAGTCAATGATGATAATATGGAAAGAGGTTTTGAGTCTCAAGATCCTCTTGAGGAAAATAACTTAGGATCTAACAGTGATGTTAGACCTACTTATATTTATAAAAATATCAATGAGCGATTTCGAAAAGAATTAATTAGTCTTTTAATTAACTATAAAGATTGTTTTGTTTGGGATTATCATGAGATGCCTTGGTTCGATCGTTCTTTGGTAGAACATCGGTTGGCTTTGAAGCCATTTGCTCGGCCAGTGAAGCAAGCGCCAAGACGCTTTGCACTGAAATTTATCTAAAGATTAAAGAGGAGATTGAAAGATTAATCAAAGCAAAGTTCATTAAATAGCTCGCTATGTTGATTGGGTGTCAAATATTGTACCGCTGATGAAGAAGAATGGGAAGTTACGAGTATGTATTGATTTTTGAGATTTAAATAATGCCATTCCCAAGGATGAATATTTTATGCTTGTGGTGGACATGCTAGTTGATTCTGCAGCAGGAAATGAAATTCTAAGTTTCATAGATAGTTATTCAGGATATAACCAAATTTTTATAGCCAAGAATTATGTCTCGAAAACTTCTTTTCGATGTCCTGGGGCATTAGGAACTTATATGCCTTTTGCTTTAAAGAATGTTGGTGCGACGTATCAACATGCTATGAATACCATCAGAAAATTTATGGAGGTATATATCGATGATATAATGGTCAAGTCAAAGTCGATAAACCACCATCTCGATCATTTGCGGCAAGTGTTTGATACTATGCGCAAAAAGGGTTTAAAGATGAATCTTTTGAAGTGTGCATTTGGAGTCTTAGTTGGAAATTTTTTAGGATTCGTGGTCCAAAAGAAAGGGATTATTGATCAGAATAAAGATAAGGCAATCTTGGAGTTACCTCCACCAACGTCCAAGAAAGAGGTATAGTCCTTTTTGGGGAAAGTTAATTTTCTTCGACACTTTATCTCTAATCTTTCTGGATGCACACGTGTTTTCTCATCTTTAGTTAAACTTAAAGATGAAATGCAGTATGTTTGGACAGAAGAACCACTATAAGAAAATTATGTTTTAGCGACAAATTTTTAGTGGCAATAACATAATGGCCACTAATTTCTTAATTTAAGTTATGTTTTTGCGGTAATTATATATTTGCCATTATTACTGTATGTTTTAGTGGCCATTATTACTATTTTCAAAAAATTATTATCTTTTTTTTTTACTTTTAATTTTAATTTTTTTAAATTATTATGGTGGCTATTGTCATTATTGCTGCTAAAATCTTATTCTCACCTTATTTTTTATCTCATCCAAATTGAAAACACTGTAAGAGAAAGAAATGAAAATTTCACTTTTACATAATGCGTCTCGCCTTCCTCTTTCACCTGCGAGCTTCCCCAAACCCTTTCCATCCCTTGTTTCTCTTCGCTTTCTCGCTCTCTCTTTTCTTCATCAACGAAAGATTGATTTCGCTACTGGCCTAGGTTAACTTGCGTAACCATTGCCATCGCCGACCACCATCACCACCACTGTAACCATTGCCGATAGCCGCCGTCCATCATCCTACTCCTTGGACTTTGTTTCCATCCAATCTGCTTCAGATCCGCATCTCTGTCATTGTTTGTTCATCTTAGATCTATGTTGCCAAGGTCTTTCGGTCACCGTTGCTGCTCTTGTTGCAACACCACATCTCCGCCGCTTGCACTGCTGCCGTTCTTGCACGTAGACGCACAAGATCGTCGCCGCCGGTAGGGCTTCTCTTGATGTGGAATTCTGCATAAATTTGATAATATCTAATAGTTAGGGTTAGCTGAACTTGATTTCATTACAATTTTGAACTCTGGATTTTGAAATTAGGAATTGTTACACCGAATTGGATATTATCTCTTAATATTAATTTGTAGGATTTGAAAGATAGGAAGCTCAAGCGTCAGCTATCTCTTAGAGAATAATTATATGGCAATGCTATGAAAGCTGCTTCTAAGGCGGAAAAGGTAAACTGTTTTCCATGTATCTTTTATGTTCAACAATTGAACTAAATTTATCCTTTTGTTTAATGATCTCTATATGACATGCTATAGGAAGAATTCAATTTTAGTTGTGCATTATATTCTTATTCAAAGAATTAAAAGAAATTTGATGTGTGAAGAACTTTGAGAATTAAAAGAAATCGTGTGCTCTGGTCTCTTTCTAATTTTTCCAACATTAAGAATCCTAATCTGATGATGGACGACCACATTCACTTCTCTGCTTTCTTCAAATATGATAATCCACCGCATAAGTTCCTTCCCGCCACAGCAGAGCAACCAATAAATTTGCAACATCCCTTGTCTTAAATTGCATCTATGAGCCTGTGGCAATTTCATTTGATGGCCAAAATCTTTGCAGCCTAGAGTCAATTGCAAAACAAAATTTTTATCATTCTATTGTATTATGGTGTACATAGGGAGGTATAGGGGTGTTCATTACTTTATTTGATATCAATCACAGAAGTGTGAAGTTGTAGGTTTCTATTTCCTGTGAATGCTAAGTAATGTAAATGAATGCTAAGTAATGTAAATAGGTTTCATGGTTTGGATTATAGGAATTATCAAAGTAAAATGCTGTTGTTTTGGGCATAAAAAATACCCTTATTCAAGAAGTGAGACTTAAAGAAGAAGAACCCTTATAAAATGCAATGCAATTTCATCTTCCTGTTTCATAAAATATTTAGAAAGTATTAGCTTTGTATTAGAAGAAACTTCCATTTTGTTGCAATTGATAGCTCTGAAATATATCTAGTTGTAGTGATTTTTATTTCTAACTTTTTTCATTTGCCTTATTTAACTCTCGACAATTAGTTGTAGTGATTGACTACTCTCAATTTTTTTTCTGCTACACATAGGTCGCATTGTAGATGAGGAAGAAAATAAACGTGACTTGAAGGACCTTACAGGGGAAGGAAATATTGAGAGCATACGTTTTGTCGAGCAAGGGTTGCGGGAATTAGCTTCACTAAAGGTGTCTTTTATATCTTTAGTTTAAAATTGTCCAGACATGCCCTTCTTTTAGTTTAGTTTAATGGTTTTATATGCTTTTATATTATTATAAAAAATATCCTTATTAAATTAGTGCTTAGGCCACTTATAATATTCTTGATGTATCAGAATCTTGGCTTAGTATGTTCTTGTTTTGTTTTTATTGGATTACCAAAGCTGTGATGGGATTTGTCTTTTGATTGTTTCTAAAGCAAGTGCGCATTGGTTTCAAGATTAAAATATTAATTACAACTAATTCTTAGCCATATATGGTTGGTATGATTTTTAACCTTATCATAGTCTCCTTTGGTTATTTAAGGCACTGCAATTTTTCTGTCAGACTGTGTCATGTGACTCAAGTCATTTTTTGCCACGGTAATTATAACATTACTATTCCTACCTTTTAGATTTAAGTATACTTCCTAGCTCCTTCATTTGCATTGATTTCATTCTGCTAGTCTTATTTTCTCTAACTTCTTGTTGATTATCTATCATCTCTACGTACATTGGAACAAAGCAAGCTGCACATAGGTTGAAGATTATATTTGGATTAGCTGGTCTGAAATCTGCTGAGCTTCATGAAAATCTTACTCAAGCCCAGCGCCTTGAAGTATGTTTCTTAAATTAATAAATTGGCAATAAAGTTTGCTTAATATTTATATTTGTGTTATGCTAGGATTTTTTTGCTCATGCTTGGTAGGCTTTGGAACAATTCAGGAAGCAAGAAGTTGACTTTTTGATTGCAACTGATGTGGCTGTTCATTTAAGAATCAATTAAAGTTCATTTTTCTTTTATTGGGTCTTTGAGTCCCACATTAATATTAATCATTCCGTTACTTTGTTTGTACCCTTTATATTGGGACACATTGTAAGGATAGTGAACTTGCTTCAGTTAGATAGAAACATCCAAAGTTGTCACAGTGACTTATTAGCTTTTTCCTTTGGAATTTTGGATATATATTTGACCCCAGTCAACCTATTTTACCTATAGGGCCTTGACATCATGGGTGTTCAAACAATTATCAACTATGCATGTTCTCGCAATCTTTACCAGGTAGAGTCTGTGATTCATGTTGTTGTCAACTCTGTTTTTGATGAATAAAATTTTGACATGTTTCATGTGTTACAACTCTTGTTTTGCATCCTTCAGTTTGTTTCGCTTACCTTAATTGTTACTTGTTACAATATCTCATACTGGTCTAATGGTCTTGCCTTTGACATCATTTTACAATAAAATTTTATGCTGGTCTAAAGGACATAATCTTTCTGTTAAAGCTAGTTTTCAATTGATTAGGAAAAGAGAGCTGGTTCAAAGCTGAAGAGCCGAATTGTAGCAGAGCGATCCATACATAAATGGTCTCATATAATTGGGCAATTTGGAGGATCAAATTGCAAAAATACTTGAAGAATAGAGGTTTTTGATTGTTAATGGTTCTCTTATTTTAACTACTGTACTGTATTTTTGCATCTCAAATTCTCAATTTTCTTTTTTTGGGGTCCAGGGAAGGAAGAGCCCTAATAAAAGCTGAAATAGGGGCCACAAAGGTATAGATTAGCGATTCATTATTTTATTTACTTGGAGTTCTGGGATGCCTTGGATTACAATTCTGTGTGTTCACTTCACATTATTGTTTAAGAAATAGTACTTCCTAATAGTAGTGTTATATTATGTGGCTTTGAACCTTCCATTTACTCTCTGCATTTTCTCATTCCTAAGATTTTTCATTTAAATATAATCATGCTCTTATGAAATGGGCAGGCTGAAAACATGATTACTCATAAGGAAGAGATCTTTTCCCACCCAAAAGAACCTGGTTTGTAACAGAGATAAAAAAAGAAGGTTGCTGCAAAAGCAGCGAAGGTAAAATTTCTTGTTTCATTGTTGTGATATTCCTCAAATTTGATATATATTATTGTCTCACATAATAAGAACGTGGTTTTTATTATTGTACCTATTAGGATATATATTCAAACTTGTTTCCATGCATTATTCAGTAATTGCATGATGGATTTTTAGCCAATGCATAAAAATTTGCCGAGAAAGCATAGAAAATTGGAAGTGGCTAGAGAGATGTTGGAAGATGAAGGAGATGATGACAAACCTGAAGTATGCACTTCCTGTTTGCATTTAAGGTTGTAATTTTCGTCATGCATCAGGAGAGATGTATCTAATATCATGAGCCTTGGCTAAATTTGTATCAATAAACAGGTTGGTACCAAATTTTACTGTGAAAATTCTTAGCTACCATCCAACTGTGTATATAAGTAAATCTTGTTCCCATTATAGCTTGACAGATTTGTTCTCTGTACCTATGTCCAAGATGATGTTCGTGCTGGATACTGGTTAATTAAAAATTGGGAACTTTGCTTCATTCTCTCTGCTGAATTATTGTATTGCATCTGTACTAGGCTCTATTTGTTTACTTTTGATTATTAACTATGTGCTAATCATTGATGTAACATAGAATTATAGTATTTGTGTTGTTTAAATTTGTATTATACTTTATTACTTTTCAAGAGAATTTT
>NC_029789.2:22106304-22117606 GCF_000816755.2 Arachis ipaensis
GAGAATTTTTGTATAAATATTTAATTGAATTTAATAAAATATTTTATTTTGTAATAATTAATTTTAGTATATTTATATTATGTACAATAATAATAATTGTTGGTAAAAATAATTTGAAATTTTAGAAAAATGATAGGTTGTTATTTCTAAAAGAGTGAGTATAATTAAAAAAATCTTAAAATTTTAGCGACAATAGTAATGGCAACTAAAAGTAAATAATATTATAATTTTAGAATTATTTTTAGTGGCCATATAAATTGCCGGTAAAATGAGTTTTGGCGGCAATAGTGATGGCTACTAAAAGTGAATAATATTGCAATCTTAAAATTACTTTTGGTGGCTATATAAATTGCCAAAAAAATGGCCACTAAAAATTATATACTTTTTGCGGCCATTAAAAGGTCTTTACCGGCAAATGTTATAATTGCCACTAAAACCTTTTAGCGACGAAGCATAAGACGGCTAATGTCTAATTATCGATAAATGTATTAGCGATTATTTTTATTACCGCTAAAAACAAAATAAATGGCCGCTAAAAGTGATATTTTTTGTAGTGAACATCTAAAAGTATTTGATTCGATCACAGTTTATCTGTTTAAGGCATTGATAATAGCAACCGTTTGTCCTCATGAACCATTAAAGTTATACATTGCAGCTTCAATGAATACTATAGGATGTATGTTAGCTCAGGATGATGAGTAAGGTCATGAAAGGGCTATTTATTATTTGAGTAGAATGATGACCAATATTGAGTCGAGATATTCTCCTATCGAAAAATTGTGTTTGTCTCTTTTATTGTTTAAAATAGTGAACTTTATGTTATGTATTAGTCCCACATCGTCTAGATTATGAAGACTTTTCCTTCTCCCACTAGTATAAATATAACAACCAAAATTTTTAAAATTAAATTTTATACTTTGAATTAAAAAAAAAAATTAATTTAATTATGACTTATTCTATTATTTTGAATTATCTATCAGAAACTATATTGATAGTTACAGTCTAAATTAATTATTATTATTATTATTATTATTATTATTATTATTATTATTATTATTATTGATAATACCACAGGAGAGCAGAGAACAAGGATTTAAAGAATATATTAATTAATGAAGTGTCTGCCACAGAAGAGCAGATGTGACATTGTTTGGGCCTTAGTGCCAAATGTAAAGTGGGGACGCCCACACACTGAGAACTGTTTTCCAGATGTACGCTTATTGATTTGAAAAGTCACACTGATGCGGCCTAGCCGTACGACTTATAAGCACACTAATGCATCTGGAAAGCCATATCTGGGACTTGTGACCGGGTAATGTCAGGAGCGGGTAGGCAACCGACACATGAGCTCATGGCCTGCGTTAGGGATAGACATGCATCATGTTGTTTGCACATTTGCATTTGATTGCGCTTGCTTGTCTTATTATTTTGTGATTGTATTGTTTGTCTTGTTGTGACTTGCTTGTACATTGAATTGAATCTCTTGCTTGCACTACTTGTTTGTGAGTGTATTAAAGTAATTACGAGTTGACATTTGACTGAGGATTAATATGTGGCTGAGAGACAGAAAATGTGACTAATTTATATTTAAGTTTTGTTTTGAGTTAAGAGCATTTTCAAAGGGTTTGATAAAAATATATTTTTTATTGAGTAAAGTTAATTATTTGCATTTTATTCATTACTTTTACGGCATTCCCATTCCCTACTGAGAACATGTGGTTTGTTCTCACCCCAAAATCTTCCATCCTTTCAGTGACACAGGTTCGAAGATTCAGTTAGAAGATGCAGACAACCAGTAGATTAACTTGTGATTCTTGTTATTTTTATAGAGTTCCCTCGCCCTTGTTGCTTTAAGTTTTATTTTATCCAGAGGGATAGGTATTGTATTTGAGTTTTATATTAAATTCATTTGTATAGCATTTACTATTATTAATAATTGTGTGATTTTAATTACTAAAATATTTTTCTGAAATTTTCTTAAAAACTGAAACGCGGTATCGACGTAAAGGCTCAATAGTAAATTTATAATAAAGGAAATCAGGTCCGTAACGCCTTACTTTTGGTACGATCATGACGTGTTAAAAGTTAGGGTGTTACAATAAATAACTCATGTACCTTTTATTTATGAAATAGAGTTGAAGTTGATTTGAATATGAAATAGGTTGTGTGCTTATTTTCCTCTAGATTCTTTGAGAGTAAGAGGTGCATCATTGGCTTGATCAATCAAGGTAGGTTTATGGCTATTTTCACCATAGTGGGGTTGCTAACCTCGCCAAAATTGGTGAATCTAAACTATGTCACCATAGTGGAGTTGTTAATCTCGTCAAGATTGGTGAATCTAAACTATGTCCCTATAGTGGGGTTTCTTTTATTATTTTGTTCACTCGAAAAATTTTTGATACACTTTTCAAAACTAGTAAGGAGTAGGTTTCGCTCACAGATCATTAGATATCGAACCATTTTGATTTGCTAAAAAATGATAAAATAAATTGGCACGCCCGGTGGGACAATTTTAAAAATTAAGTGTGTCAAAAAAGTGTTTTTAAATGATCTAGTGCATGCAACTTAGAAGTGGCAAGATTATTCAAATGGCAGAAGAAGTTTCTAACACTAATGTGGAATCATCTGCAAATAAATGATAATGTTGCTGTGGTTGCACCAATTCCGATGGAGACATCATCGCGTGCTAAAAATAGTACAATTGGGGAGAATGTAACAGTGACTAATCCCCCAGTTGGGAATAGTGGACGAAATCTACGTCCACGGATTGCTATAAGCAACTGCCAGTAACTATTGGTTGTCCTCCTTATGAACTAATCAGATACAAAATTTTCTGTACTTATTAATTATTAGTATATGGGTTGTGCTATGGTGCTGAAAGATATTTTTTTCAGCAGGTATTGAAATATGTTGGTAACATGAAGAGAAAGACACGTGTTTATATTGTTGGGACATGCGCAGAGAGAAAAATGAAGTGAAAGATAGTGAAGTGACGCAGTGGTGTTGGTAAATTGTGAATAATTAATGTTAATTTTAATAACAATTGGGCTGATTTTTTTATTGTATTTAGGCCTCTTTTTGGCAACTTATACCAAACTGATAATGTGACCAATTTATCTATTTTTTCAGATAATAATAATAATAATAATAATAATAATAATAATAATAATAATAATATAGCTTAAACAAAGAAAGAGAGAGTTATGATATGAAGGAAGAGAAATGAATTTTTAATAATCATGGCAAACTCTCATTCTTGCCACATGTAGCATATTAAGCAAAAATTCAAACCCAATAACATTTAATTAAATAACTTGGATTACTAATAAATTTATCTAAACTATTAAATAAAAGAGAAAAAAAATTCAATACCACTGACATTAATATCAGATTCCATAATACATAAACGTCTTTATCATTTTTAATAATAAAAATAAATACATTTTATTCTCTAAATAAAATAAAAAAATTAATACAACTAATATAAATTCTTCGTAATTATTGTTAGGATTTGGTTGAATTAGTTCCACATTGCTCAGGATAGCAAATGGAGTGGGTGGCCTAGGCTATAAATATGAGGTTAAGTTCTCCATTTGTTTTTGCACCAGTCAGAAACACTTTAAGCTTGTATCTGATTTTTCTTTTCCTCTGTACTCTTTGATTAGAGAGTGTTGTGAGGTGTAGTTAGATATTTGCTTTGAGAGAGTGTGGGTGTACTGGGGTGCCGGTGTTAGAGAGAAAGAAGTCTATGTGTTGTAACAATTTTCACATAGTGATATTCTCTGGTTGTCATTTGACAACGGCCGTGGTTTTTTCTCCGGTAATTGGAATTTCCACGTTAAATTCTTGTGTTGTGATTGTGTCTATTTTATTTCTCTGTCAAAGGTGTTTTCTCAAGGGGGAATGGTGTCTTATTCCCAACAAGTGGTATCAAGAGCTTCGATTTGGTGGGATTTATTCTTAGTATGCTCTGTGGTTGCAGCCTAGTCTGACCTTCCACATCAGAAAAGAATTTTGTCCTGTGGCTTGAGGTTGATCTTTGGTTGCTGTTGTTGTTGCTGGAAGGCAGTGTGACACTGTGAGAGTGCAGTTTGGAAATGTTCTGGCTAAGGAAAGACCTGGTATTTAAGTGTGTCCATTGTGACCCACCTCTCTTTCCTGGGGACCCTTCCTAGTACACGGTCTACGGTTGAGTTATACTATTCCAGTATACGGTTGCAACAATGTCAGGATATTCAAGTGCTGTGAAGCTTGAAATAGAGAAATTTGATGGAAGAATCAATTTTGGCTTGTGGCAAATACAAGTCAAGAATGTGTTGATACAATCAGGTTTGCACAAGGCGTTGAAGGAGAAGATCTTTGGTTGCTCTCTCTATGAGAGAAGATGATGTTCTCTAGAAAACAAGAAGTATCCTCATGGTATTGCCGCACTACCATGGATAAGGATGAGTTGTGGCAATTGGGTCCACAATTGCACACGGGCATTGGTTGGCGTTGAGATGCAAGGTGTGTGGCGGAGTTAGGTCGATGGCTGAAGAACTTCCAGGAAAAGCCAATTTGGAAGTTGCACCATGAATTTTCAGCAAGGTTTCGATCTGTACTATATATATATATATATTTTTTTGTATAAAGCATTGGTATTTTAGTAATCAAAATCCATTACTACACCAAAAAGTCCATGTCCAAAAAGACACATTTAACTTAAATACATAATTATCACTAAAGCTTAGGCTGTTTAGCACTACTTAATTATCATAAAAATTGGTCAACTATTCTCTACAAACTATCACTTCACTCTGACCACTTTTTACTATCATTCAGTTTTTATTTACGTATGTGCCAGCAACACAAACATGTGTCTCTTTCTATATATTAACAACACATTTTAATATCTGCTAAAAAAATGTCTTTCAGCACCATAGCATTGACCTTAATATATATGCATGCAAAGTATTCACTGGATGCATGTATATATACACTACAGAAGTTTTGGAAACAAAATATGATCAAATCTTGATTTTGGAAACTATACTATTCTATTAATTATTAGTATAGTTAGTGTTTTTTCAAAAGTAAAATTTTATTAATTAATTTCAATAAAAAATAACATAATTTTTTAATATGAATATAAAAATAAGAAAATGGAGTCTTTCAAGTTCAGTTAAAGAAGCCAAATACAATAAGCAGCAAGACTAGAAACTATGAGAGAAAAAAAAGTCAATAAAAGTATGATCAATTTAGTTCAAAAATTTAGGATTAAACAAATATATTTGTTGAATTTTTTTGTTTAATATTGAATATATAGACTCCAGTTTTAATGGTTTCAAAATATTTAGATTACTAAATGGTTTTAGTAACAAAATATATTTTTTTAAATTTTTAATGTTTAATAAATTTCAGAAAATAATCAATTTTTTATTCAAAGAATCGATTGATTAGTGAATAAAAATCTTTTCTGTTTATGATAATCAATTATTTTACAAACAAAAGTTAATTTTTACGCAAGTCAATCGATTTTATTACATAATTGATTACTTGAGGAATTCAATTAATTGGTTGAAGAAAACAATTGGATTAACAGCAAACATGATTTTTCAATTATTTATGCTATTTAACAAATCAAAACAACAAACGAATTCAAAAATAAAAATTTGTTGATTCACTTTTTTTCTTTTTCTTCAATTCAAAAGAATTATTTGACGTTGAATCTTAATTTTATAATATAACTTGAGTTTTAAAAATTAAATTAGTTGAAGTTATTCACAAATCAATCTCATAATCGTATCCATAGACTAGAGTTAATGGAGGAATTATTAATGATATAATTGTGAAAATAACATAAATGATGAATAATAAAATTATACAAATATTTTCTTTTACAGACCAATCAAAGCCCTTAACTTCTGACTTCTTCTTATAATTTAGTTGGGCATTTATCTATGGATTAATTATTTGAACACACATCTAATAATAAAGATTAATTTTCATCTAACAAATATGTATTCATTAATTTAACTTCTATTTCCTATATTTCTTGTAGCATTTGAGATTCTGGTTAAGAATTCATTGAACACATCATCGCTGCTGAGCAAGCTAATCCTTGCATACTTTTGATCAACACCAAATCGCTTTCCTCCTCTTACAAGCACCTTTAAATTCCTCAGATAACTCTCACAATCTTCTATGCTCCCCTTGCACTTCATCCAAGCAAATGCTGCAATAATATATATTAATACACTAGTCATAATAAAAAATGCATGTTGAGTCATATGTCGCCTTGGACGCTAAGTAAAAAAGAAATGAATTTTGTTACCCGGGTAAGATTCAGATGTGTGGTTAGTGAAGGTGCAGTAGGCCTTAGGATATTTGGCCAAGTAGAAGAGGTTACTTTTGTCAACAACTGCCCTTAGTTTCTCCCACCTTTCCCTCAACTTGCGCCTCGAATATTCAAAGAAGAGCTCATCGGGATCTAAGGACGATCCTATTTCCTGATAACTGTCACAGATCACTCCTATGATCTTAGCAACTCGGATTTGAGATTCTTTTGACACTCCAATTGAGTTCATCTGAATGAACCTTGTCATCTTCTTTGCAACTTCAATATCTTTCACAATTGCCCATCTTCACATACCAAAATCAAAATATAGTTATTAAAAAATTATTTTTTAATTTGTTAATATTAGTCTGTTTTATTATTATTGTAACATTATTTTTTATTTTTTACTTTTGAAAATTCATACATAAAGTACCCATATACATGTTGACTATGGATTCGGTTGCAATTGTTTAGATGGCAATCATTGGAATGCACATTGCAACGCAAAAATTAAACTTTACATTGTTGGTAGCTATTTTTAAAAAAATAATTGTGAGAAATTAATATTTTTTAGAAATACAAAATAAATGGTAATCACATGATATTTTTATTTTAAAATTTAAAAATTAACTATTTTTATGCTCTGTGCCAACTGCAAACAATCTACTTGTTATAATTGATGAGTGAGATGTCAGCACATAATTAAATTAAATTAACGATAATGTTAGAGAAACAAAATAAGTTGTTAGTATTTTTAGTTAATATTTTTTATTATTAAACTTTTCGTTAAATTAAATGATTAGAGGGATACGTTGATTGATGAATACTAACCCAATGCGGGAACCAGCATGGCCAGTGCATTTGGAAAATGTGAACAACATAAGATCATGGTCATACTGTTGAGTAATGGGAGTGTATTGTGGCCAATAATACGCAAAGTCATGAATCACTTTCCCTTCAGCTTCTGATGAGTTTGCCACTCCTCTCCTCATACTTCCACAAGGGTTGTTAGGGGCGGTTACCACCTCTATATATGCCTCATTCTTATCGTACTCCCTTGCATCTCCGCCCCACCGATACAATCCCGAACGCAAAATCTCAACCTCATCTTGATATTCCTGCAATAATAATAACAAACGGTCAATAATTTTAAATGATTTTATTTGACTTAACATTTATAATTTTAACCTGTTAAAATCAGACATTCATAGTAATGATAAATGATTAATAACGAAAGAATCATATCATTTGACGCTGTTTTATGTGCAAATTAAATGGCACTGTATTTGGATCATCATTCATTAAGTCAATCACTTTTAAAATGAATTGATTGGAAATATTAAATATTAGAGTCATGAGTGGTTCATCCAAGAGTGTTAGTTAATCAAATAATTAAGAAGACAGGAGAGAGACACGGCCATGTTACAATGTTTGCATACAGTGAGATAGAGAATCTAAGGATCCATGTGGTTCTAAGTGAAAAATATTGTAAAAGCAAATCTAGTGTAAAAACTATACTCAAAATGACCATAAAAAACCAAAAAGGGGCCAAATTAGTGATTCAATTTGACTTGTTAGTTAAAGCAGTGAGGAATTACATTTGAAGTAACAATTATTGAGACGAAAAAGTAACAAACCGAGTAATAAGGAGAAGCAGCAACGACATTGATGGGATTGGGAGAATCCGAAGGAGAGAGAGCAAACAAGGCAGCCTGGAAGAGCTGAGTGGAGCCAGTGCCCACCACGATGTGCTTGTCCATGCCGACGGAGGCGTTCCCCACCACGCGGTGGAGCCGCTGGATGGCTTCCCTCAGCTCCGGCAGCATGAACCAGCACACGTTGCTCGTGTCGCTCAGGTAGCTCATCAAATCCTCGCCGTTTATCACCACCGTACACTCTTCACTCTTCTTCCTCCAGTATGATCTGAACACCTCTGGATCACCTCTGAATTCAATTCATTTTATTCCATTAAAACAAATCATATATTAGAGTAAGAATAATAATATTATTTTTTTAATAACAATAATAATAATATGCATATATTAGTAACACTGTCATATAGAAAGAACGAACAGAGTATGTAGATATATGTAACGTGGGATGAAAGAAAAAAGAGAGACTTATATATAGGATGAGGGGTTATATGATTACTGATCAAGATTGATGAAGGAACTGGGAGATGGGGTGATAAGAGGCTTGATGGTGCCATTGGAACAAGGGTAGCCATTATTAATTTTGTTGACAGAAGGAACAGTAGGAGGAGAAGCAGCCTTCAGGACAACCATAGTTGAATATCAGAAGAAGTGACAACTCTTTCTATGATTTAAATATAATAATGCTTGTGATAAATTCTATTAGCGAGTATGAATATATATATAAGAGGAAGAGAGGTCTATGCACATACATCTCAATCAAGGTAAGGTCCATGCATCATGTATGAATGCGTGATTTAATTTTTTTTCTCCATTTGTATTGGGTAAAATATTTTCTGACAGATATACCATAAAAAGAATATATTCTTACTAATTTGGTTTGACAAATGACTTGCTGAATTGCTGTACATGACTCCTCTTGAAAAATTTGACCTATCAACAAATAAAAAATAATATATAAAATGATTTTTTAACAAAAATATAAGACAGACAATTAAGATACAACCATCACTAAAATCACAAAATATCAAAAACAGATATAGTTATATCCAATAGATTTCAACAGTCCAAAAAGTGTTCAAATTTTCTATTTTTGACATTATTCATTTTATCTAGTTATTTAATTTATTTTAGCGCTGGTGAAATCCTTTCACCCATAATTATTAGATTCGACTCGACTCGGTAAGTTTGATCGAAAATATGATCACTTAATCGAACCGTACCATTCGTTGAACTGTTTATGTAATAGACCCGGTAAAACCCGGTTCGATTCGATGAATTTTATGCGAATTCAGTGATCCGGGCGGTTAATCCAACCCGGTCCGGGTCATTTTTATTAATTTATTATTTATTTTTTTTGAAACGGCGTCGTTTCAGGCCACCCCCATCCCCATCCCCCTGTTTGAATGAACCCTGAGCCATTATTCTAAACTTTTGAGTGGAATCACCCCCTAACCGTAGCCAGCCTTATCTCTCTGCTCTCTCGAACTCGGTGTCGATCGGCAGCCCCTCACCCTCACCTCGTCACTCTCTCGTCTCTCCCCTCACCTCGTCAGTCGTCAGTTAGTCACTCTCAGTCTCTAGGCCTCTCACCTCGTTGTTCTCTCGGTCTGTCACCGTGCCCTTGCGTTCGCTTTGTCGAAACCAGTGAAGCAGCATCTGCTCCCTTGGGTGATGGTGGTGGTCGTCTTTTCAACCAGGTGAACTCCAGTTTTTGACCCTGTTCTTTCTTTAGTTCAATGTTGATTTCAGTGAATCTGGTGGTTATTGAATGTGGTTGTTGCTATTTTATTTAGTTTTTAGAGTTGTTGTTGCTGTTCTTTCTCTGGTTCAATGTTAATTTCGGTGAACCTGAGCAAATTTTACTATTTTAGAGTTGTTGCTGTTCTTTCTGTTTGTTGAATGTTGATTTTTTAGAGTTGTTGTTAGTAAATCTGAGCAAATCTTAGTTAGAATTATTGTTGAATCTGGTAGTTGCTACTATTATATTTAGTTTTTTAAAGTTGTTGTTGCTGTTGTTTCTCTGGTTCAATGTTAATTTCGGTGATCTTGAGCGAATTTTTGAGTTGTTGCTATTCTTTCTGTTTGTTGAATGTTGGTTTTTTAGAGTTGTTATTGGTGAATTTGAGCAAATTTTAGTTAGAATTGTTGTTGAATCTGGTAGTTGCTGTTGTTGTATTTGGTTTTTTAGAGTTGTTGTTGAACTGAATCTGAGAAAATTTTAGTGAACTTTGGTTGAATAGTTAATTTTGTTGTTGATTATTATTAGTGAACTTTGGTGGTTATTGCTGTGTTTCTTAAAAACTCACTTAGATAAATCTTTTGTGGCTAGAAATCTTTTGTTTTTTTTTGCTAAAATTTAAAAAATGTCTTCATCTCAAACACCATCAAACACGCTACCATCTCAAGAACAAGCATCATCAGCAACTCCTGATGTTACAACTAAAAGAGTTTATAATAATAGAGGGAAGACTGATCCTGCTTAGGGTCATTGTAAACAAATTGTGGAAAAATCACTATGATATGCATATATTGTGACAAACCTATTAGGGGAGACTGATCCTGCTATGGAAGATATGGATTACCGGTCATATGACCAGGTTGATTACCAGTTTGATTTTGATAACTATGCTTTAACCCACCTTTCCAACTCATCTATAAAATCAATTTTGTTAATGTTATTGAATGTGCTGTCTCTTATATTTATTCATAGAAACTAATATTTGGTCAAATTTTCATTTAATGAAACATATATATATCTCATCAACCATGTTCTAAAATAAAGCATATCCCATGATTTTTGTTTAGTAATTGGTGTCAATTATATGTTCATAGTTTCAATTTAAGCAATGTTCTGGAAATCGGATTAGACCAGTCAGTTCAACTGGATTAATTGAAAATCAATATTTTGATTGGTTGATGCCAAGAATTATTCTACAAAAAACCGATAAAAAAATGACTAAATCAGCGGTTAACCAATGAACCGACAAAATCGGTCCGATTTTTAAAATTTTTAGATCTCTAATCCAGATTAAAACGATATATATATATATATATATATAAACCCAACCCAGTAGAAGTCCCTCCCCTTTATCTCTCATAATCACAATGCAGAAGAATAATCTAACCCTAAATGCATCAAAGGAGCAAAGCCAACCAGCCACTAAGTTACTATCAGCCCCCACCATTATCGGCATCAGCGGTGTGCTCTTCTCTTCGCATCACCAGAAGGTTGCTCTTCTCTTCAAAGATGTGCTCTTTTCCTCGTGTCGCTAAAAGGTTCGGAGCTTCTATTGGCTTCGCTGGCTCTATCCTCGTTAAGTCCACCTTTGTC
>NC_029789.2:22117925-22122504 GCF_000816755.2 Arachis ipaensis
TTCAATTCTCTCTATTTCTTGAGTTCTTCAAAAATTTAGTTTAATTTTTTTATTTTATTAATTATAATTATTCTGAATTGTTGTATTTTACATTTTACTATTTTTGATTATGAATTTTGGTTATTGGACAAAATAGATTCTGCATTTAGGTTGATTATGTTTGATATAATTACTGGACAGAATAGTTCAATTTGGTTAACTCTGTTGAATCTTGAATGTGTTTTTACTATTTTTTATTAATTTTGTTCAGTTTGATTAACTATCTTGAATGTGTATTTTTTTATGACCGAGGTTTTTTTTTTTTTTTTTGGATTACCTATTTATGATAGGGATATTGGAACACTTAATGATGATTATGATTTCTGATGAGTAATATCTTTGTTTATTTAAAAATTTGTTTATTTGTTGTTTCTTTTGGTTGTAGAATATTATGTATTTGTCATTTATGTAGGTAAGATTTTCTTTAGCTATAAACTTTGATGTTTAAAGTTATTTGTGAACTTTTAATAATAAATTATGGATAATTTATTATGTGAAATTGTGAAATTTTAAATTTTGTTAGTTTAAAAATTATTAAATTTAAATATTTAAAATTATATATTAAATTTTTAATAATTTTATTGTATATTTAATTAAATCGATTCAACCACAATTCAATTCCGATAGGACTATTGAATCATTAAATCGATTCAACCACAATTCAATTCCGATAGGACTATTGAATCATTAAATCGATCACTTGACTGGTTTAATAATCGATTCGATTCTCGTAACCTTGAATTTAGCTTTCAACCTAAAAGAAAAAAAGAATATGTAGCATTTTTTTATTAAGAAAAAAGATCACCATTTATTTTATTTCTGTAAGCATTGCCCTTAACAATAATGTCAGATAGACAATCAAGATATATCCAGTAAAACCACGTATATTAAAAAGTCAATAAGATATAACTTAAATGGCATAGTCTTCCCGTCTTCACTTAGAAGTTTTGGATTTGAGCCTCACTCCTAACTTTAAAAAATAAAATTAAAAAAAAAAAGAGCAGCCACCCGTTTAGATAGTATTATTGTAACATTTTAGTTTTTTTTAAGTCATATTATTATTCAACAATTAATTAATTAAAATTATAATAATTTAAATTTTAAATTTATAATAAAAAAATTAGAAGATAATGCACTTGAAAAATAAACATCTTTAATGAAATTTAAAAATATGAAAACACTAGTTTTAGTGAATTTCTAACTGACAATAAACAACCTTTTAAGATATACTTATAACTAATTCTATAATTATTGGATTTGAATAATCTTTGGTTATATGAAAATATGAAAAAACTATCTTTATTCTTGGAGGCCAGTACAAAATTAAATTCAAATTTAATTAGATATATAAATCTATTACAAGTTCATAGTAGAAAATCGCGTTGTAATAAACCAGCCTAACACACCAATAGTATTTTGAAAATATCTCAAGTTACAGTTATTCGATTGACTTGGTTCTAAGTTTGTTTTAAAGCTAACTCAATTCTCTATAAATTTGTATCTAATAGGTATTTTCAAATTCTAAAGGTAGAAAACTTTATAGAGTTTTCAAAGTGACGATTTAGATTGAAGATTTCACCTAAACGCGAATTAGATTTTTATAACACAATACACATACCTTAGAGCCATTTTAGTCCTTTCTTTCTCATTCTATTTCCCTTTTCTATACAAAAGTGCTAGGTGACCTATCTCTCCTATCTTCTATTATTTCTACATATTGTCATTCATATACTTTCTCCACTTTAATATAAGAAAAACCCTTATCTTGTCTCACTTCCATAAAATCATTTTAAACTCTTCACGAAACTATTCACAAATTTCATTCATATATTGTATGAGAAGATATCATCTCTAAACTATGCTAACTATGAAGACCAGGAATTTGGAGATTTCCTTTCTATAATAAATTCAACACGTTCTACAATAAAAATGTTGAATATCGTTAAATTTAGCGTCACACATTAGCGGCAAATTTATTGTCGGATTTATCTGTGGCAGAGGTGTCAAATTCGTCCGATCAAAACAATACAAGCAGATTTATTCTTTTCTAATGATAAATTTTCAAGTAATTATTGGAGATAAAAGTAAAAGAATAGGTGCAAAAAGTAGGGGTGGATTCATCGTTCGATTTATCTGCCGGTAAACTCATTTAGTAGAATGCTATGTCCTAACGCACTGGAATTTATTACCATCGGATTTATCCACTAGTAAATTCGACGATAAAGCTGACCTAAATTTAAAATGCGTGGCTCTCCACCCTCAATTTTGAAAATGTGTGGAATCACTTGCATCCTGCTTCGTCGCCTCAAACGAAGTTGCTCCCTCTGGCTCCGCCAATGTTGGAAGAGTTGTCACCATTGCTCCCTCTGTTGCCAGAGCTACGTCTTTCCTCTATCGTTTAGCTGGAAGGTTGCCCTCATCCCTCTCTCTATTCCATCCTATTTTTTTAATAAAAAATCCTAACTCCCTTTTTGCACTACAAGAAAAATACTGAATACTAAACATATTTACCGACAGAATAACAAATATAATCCGCCGGTTACTCATTAAGGTTACAAAAATATGATACTGGTTACAAAAATCTAATATTTGGAATTAACGTCGAATTTTTGCGGTGGATTCTGACAGTAAATTTGACGATAATCTATTTTTTATTAAATTGGATGATCGTTACTGTTGGGTAATTCAGACGGCAGCTTTATTTTTTTTAATTTTTTTTGAACTATAATATACCCCGATAATTAATAATTAATAATCAACTTCCAATTAATACTGCTGAACATATCAAAATGAAGCCCTAATAACTATGGGTCTTGATAGTTATCGTCATTGTACTCAAAACAAGGCCTGCTTGTGACACGTCAACCTGTCGTCATGCCTACCTGAAACAATATAATTATATCATAATATAATCAAAGCTTGATAAAGAAATACTTAAGATATAACTAAGGTTAGCGTGCGATGTAGTTATATATGATCTTACTAAATAAAGATTAAACATACAACAAGCTAGTTAAACTATATTTAGGTTTACCTTATGTAGACTCATCATCTTCTTCCTTTGGTTCATCCTCCTCTTCCGAGGTAATTTTCTGATCATCGAACTCGTCTTTTTCTTCTTTGTCTCTATTGACCCCCTTTTCTTTTTGAATATCGTCGTCCTCTAGTTGTATTGTCTTTTCATCTACCCTAAGGTCAATGATGTCATCATCCATAACAACCGACCTAAGGGTGATCGGATCACTAGTATCAACTATCATTTTTGAAAGAGTTAGGTCATCAATTTGGTAAGATTTTTGACCCTCTGTCCCATTAGACTTGATGTGATCTCCTGGCTTAGTCTTAACCACAACTATCCAACTAGACGTGCATGACCCCGGATAAGGCAAATAGTATACTTATTGTACATTTTGAGATAGAATAAAAGGATCATAGTGCCTATATTTCCTGGTCACATTTACTTCAGTGATATTGTAGTCCTTGTGCTTTCATGTTCCTAGTCGCAAACTTGAATTATACCATTCACATTTAAAGATGCATATCATACCATACCAATCCAATCAGAATGACCACCGCCTACATCCTTACAAACCTAGACTCTGGTGTTATCTATTTTCTTTTCCACCGACAATTGTAAAGAATGAAACATATATCCATTAACATTGTAGATTAGGTAGCTTGTGCCTTTATTCATTAGGCCCCAACTAAGTACAACTAGTTCCCATTCTGTTGTGCCACTTAGATTCACTTTGACGTATTCTCTGAACCAATGTGAAAAATTGTTGAATGATGTATCATGATTTATTTTTTGGAATAACCTATTATAAAATAGGATAACTAAGAAATTTTTAGTGTACTAAAGTTTTGATTACATGATGAAGTTATTATCTCACTAATTACAATATTTATGAAGATTTAAAAAACTCACGCCTGGTAAGGTGAAACCTGATCACGGTTAAGCAACACATGCAGATTGTAACAGCCCAGACCATCCGCTAGAACGATATTGTCTGCTTTGGCACACAAGGCCTCACAGTTTTGCCTTTGACGATAGGGATGATAGCCGAAGCCCCCACACTCACTCATCAAAACGCGTCATGCTAGGGAGAGGTATCCACACCCTTATAAGGCATGCTTCATTTCCCTCCCTAACCGATGTGGGACCTTACAATCCATCCCCCTAAGGGAGCCCAGTGCCCTCACTGGCACATCGATCCGGGCTCCGGCTCTGATACCATCTGTAACAGCCCAGACCACCTACTAGCACGATATTGTCCGCTTTGGCACACAAGGCCTCACGGTTTTTGTAACACCCTACCATACAGGGTCTTATGATTAAGTCATAATTTCGAGATGGCAAGGTATTACGACATCTAGATTTAAAATTTAGTACGTATAGTAGTATGAATGATTGATTATAACTAGGAGCCTTTGTAGAAAAAGGGGTAAACAAAAACCATAACTCGAAAGCGCAACACTCTGATCAATAACGTAACGAACAAGGATAAGCTAACGCGAGATTATATATATATGAAAGAGT
>NC_029789.2:22122843-22167411 GCF_000816755.2 Arachis ipaensis
AAAAACCGTAACTCGAAAGCGCAACACTCCGATCGATAATGTAACGAACAGGGATAAGTTAACGCGAGATTATATATATACAAAAGAGTGTAAAAACGGGAATATCAAAACTCAAAATCCGGATGCGAAGATAACCGGTCCGAGCATAGCAATATATACATATAATAAAATAAGGAAACCCCAAAGGAAACCCAAAGGGACACAAAAACAAAGAACCTAGTCTCCAAAATCCCCTCTAAGAGGAGTCATCACAGTTTGTATTATTCAATGGAGATAAAAGTATCTAAGAGAAATCAAAAATCAAAACAGAGTCCCGAGAACAAGGATCTTCGCTAATCCAGAAGTCTCCAGCATGCCTCAACGAGAAGCCTCGCGTCCTGCATCTGAAAACCACAAAATCCGCATGGGTGAGAACCAGAGGTCCCCAGCATGGTAACAGTTCCCTATATATAACATGTAATAATAGAGGAAAGCCGAAGGCAATCCTAGGACTTCCTCCAGATAATATCAAAGCTTATAAACAAGCTAAACCATAAGTGGCAACTGACTAAAGATCCTTCAGTCTAACTAATACTTCCCTTTCCAATTCCTTCAGACCTCCCAACCACCAGCAGGAGTATAATGTAGCAAACACAGCTAAATCAAACAAGAGATATACAAGTAGGAACAGATAAGGCATTTAGACAATTAGCAAGTAATATGCAGTCAAATAGGAAATCTCAAACAATTCATATAGTATGCATATGATGAATGCCTGTCTCTAGTGGCTGATGATATCATCTGTCGGTTATAGAGCCAACCCGACAAGTCCTGATAGCTAACCATTGGACTGTCCCTCTGTCGTGTCTCCCCAACTCGAGTTATACTCAACAAATCGTGATCATAATCATGATCCATATCCATCACCCTCACTGGTGAATATTTATGAGGGTGAGCTCATCCGGGGCTTTCACAGTGCCCGGCCACCCTGACGACATAAGGCCAAAAGAGCTTCGAGTCTCAACCTGGAGCACGTGGTGGCTAGCCACTGCTTCCTCCCAGGGAAACCCTCATCTCCGATAGTGGAAGTGTAAACATTCACAATTCATTCAACATCATATATGCATTTATACTTAGCCATAATCATGGCTCCGCCGTAACACGGCAATGATCCAGCCATCTGGCTCACGGTTAAATCCATAACCAGCCAATTCATTAACAATTACGGCCCTTCGGCCCATGGCATAACAAGCACTTCCACCGCCATCCTCCGCATCTCACATAATCATCTTTGATCCTCATTGATCATTCATTTTCCCTTGCTTCACTCGCAAGTTACCACATTCACTAGCTCCTTGTCTCATTGCTAGGCATATCATAATGATTTAAGACATAAGTGGTGAGATCGGAGGCTTAAAAGTATGAAATTTGGCGTTTAAAACTCAAAAATCAACTTTGGGATGAAAACAGGGCCACGCGTACGCGCACTCCACGCGCACGCGTGGATGGCCACAAAACTCATCGACACACAAGCGTCATACGCACGGATGCGCGGATTGAAAAATAGCCAAACGACGCGCAAGCGTCAGCCACGCGTACGCGTGGGTGCTCTTGCGCCCCAGGCACAAAATTGGCACAACTCTGGCACAACTCTCGGGAAAATAGCTGGGCATTTGGTGCAGCGCATCGACGCGCCCGCGCACACCATGCGCACGCGTGGACGGTGCTTTCTTGAAGAATGGCGCGTACGTGCTAAGTGCGCCTACGCGCGGAGGGTCATTCTGCTAAAAATTTTCTAAGTTAAAAGCTGCAGAATTCACATATTCAACCCCAAATATTCCGACGGACATAACTTTCTCATTTTAAATCGTTTTCCGCCCGTTCTTTCAACGACATGGACATCCCGGATCCAATTTCATTTCTAAATAAGTTTGGTACAAAACGGGGATTCGTAGTCCAAGTTATGTCCCATTAAAACATGTCTGAAAACCATGTTTTCATACAAAACCACAATGTGCCATTTTCAAAACAAACCATTTTCAACTCTTTTCAAAATCAACCAAAACATGCCAATTTCTCCTTTTTCGAAATCAATCAAAATGTACCAAAATCAACATCAAGCCATCCTTAACTTACACATTGACGCTTTACAAAAATTCCCAAAACCACCGTCCAACCATTTTAACACTTCTCAATCAAATGGCTACAGGGCAAACATAATATCATATCACACATCCTTCCTCATCCCAATTTCCGATAATACTATTTCCAAATCAAACATCATTATACATAATCATCATCATACTCACCATCAACATGGTACCACCCACCAATTCAACCTCAATCATTCATCAAGCATATATCACAACATGCAGTTTCTCATGTATCACACAATCAAGGCATCAATATTCATAATCACATATATGATCACATCATATATCTTAACCATTCAACAACATCATCAATTCAATGCCTATCTTAGGGCCTCTAGCCTAAGTATTTTCTACCACATTACATATTAGATACGAGAAACCAAGACCATACCTTAGCCAATTTCCCAAGCTCAACCGGAGCACTTCCAAACCACTTGTCAACAAGTCCTCTAGGTCTCAACACCTCCAAGAATAGATTTTTACCACCAAAAATCCCTTTTCAAGCTTTCCAAGGTCTCAATCAAGCCCCAATATTCACATATACACAACCTAAGCCACAATCATCATACCCACACACAACATCTCAATACCCAAACATCATAGAACAACAAATTACACTAGGGTTGAGAATATTACCACATCCAAGGTCCAAGGAGACAATATTAACCTTCTCCTTCAAGAGAGTTGGGTCCTATAACATCAAAGAGTCCAAAATCTCAACATTTTTGCTCATGAAACTCGAAATCAAGGCTGGAAATTCGAAGAGCAAAACGTGGCTTACCTCAAGATTGATTGTATGAGTTTTGTAGAAATCTCCACGATGAACGCGTGGCCACAAACGGTGCGGCAATCGGAGCTCTAGATCAAAAGTTATGGTGGTTTGAAGATCAAGTGAGAGATAGAAGTTTGAGAGAGTGTTCTTCCCCCATTCTTCCCCTTTTCAGCGTGTTTGAGTGATAAGTGAGGAGAGAGAGTGCTGAAATGAGTGTTTTAGGGTTTAGTTATGTTGGGCCAAGGGCCCACTTTGGGTCCGGTTGGCCCGGTTTAGCCCGTTCGGTCCAATCTTGGTCCGATTTCTATAAAATTGGTACCGAAATTCTCGTCTCAATCTCCTCTATCATATTTAGCCATAAAAAAAAAAAAATCATATTTTTGGCTTTCTAGAATAAATTCTCATTTATGGGTTAATTAGCCGTTAATTAACCGGGTTTTACATTCTACCCACCTAATTGGGAATTTTGCCCACAAAATTCAAATTCAATTACCTGAGAATAAGTGCGGATAATCCGATCGCATCTCCGACTCAAGTTCCCAAGTGTGTTCCTCAACACCGCCTCGACTCCATGCCACCTTGACTAATGAAACCTCTTTCCCACGCAACCGTTTGATACTAGTATCATCAATTCTGACTGGAGCCACTGGAAGCGTCAAATCTTCCATTAACTGAACCGATTCATGTTCTAACACATGGCTAGCATCAGGAGTGTACTTCCGAAGCTGCGACACATGAAACACGTCGTGCAGGTTCGAAAGATGAGGTGGTAGAGCCATCTGATATGCCACCGGTCCAACCCTTTCCAGGATCTGAAATGGACCGATGTACCGAGGATTCAACTTCTTTGCTTTAATCGCTCTACCTACTCCCGTGGTTGGAGTAACCTTAAGGAAAACATGATCTCCTTCCTCAAATTCCAAGGGCTTCCGCCTCTGATCGGTGTAACTCTTCTGGTGACTCTGCGCCGTAAGCATCATATCTCGGATTTTCTTGACTTGTTTAGTGGTCTCAGCTATCATCTCTGGCCCCAACAAGCCTTTCTCTCCAGCTTCATACCAATATAGCGAAGATTGACATTTTCTCCCATACAAAGCCTCATACGGAGCCATTCCGATACTCGCATGGTAACTATTATTGTATGCAAACTCCACTAACGGCATATATCGATCCCAACTCACCGGCTGGTCCAGAACACAAGCTCTCAACATATCCTCTAGTGTTTGGATCATCCTCTCGGATTGACCATCTGTTTGAGGATGGTAAGCCGTACTCAAGTTTAGTCGGGTTCCGAAAGCTTTCTAAAATGCACCCCAAACTGGCGTGAGGCATACGCCACCACATTATGATGCTGCATCAGCACGCATCCTAGACCCTTTAGTGAGGCATCACAATACACCTCAAACGGTTCGTTCGGCTCAGGTAACACTAACACAGGTGCAGTGGTCAACTTTTTCTTCAATGCCTGAAAGCTCTCCTCGCACTCAGGAGTCCAAACAAATGGAGTGTCTTTGCGAGTTAACTTTGTCAACGGCAAGGCTAATTGTGAAAAGCCTTTGATGAACCTTCGATAATAGCCAGCTAAGCCCAGAAAACTCCTTATCTCAGTTACTGTGGTTGGTTGCTTCCAATCTATCACAGCCTCCACCTTAGCTGGATCTATAGCTATCCCCTTCTTACTCACCACGTGACCCAAAAACTTCACCTCACCCTTCCAAAACTCACACTTAGACAGTTTCACATAGAGTTTCTTCTCCTTTAGGATCTGCAATACGATCCTCAAGTGTTCCGCATGCTCTTCTTCAGTCTTGGAATAAATTAGTATGTCGTCAATGAAGACGACAACGAATTTATCCAAAAACGGACGGAACACTCTGTTCATATAATCCATGAATACTACATGAGCGTTCGTCAACCCAAAAGACATTACAGTGTACTCGTAATGACCATAACGAGTCCTGAAAGCGGTCTTAGGGATATCCTCTCCCCTCACCCTTATCTGGTGATAACCGGATCGCAAATCGATCTTGAAGAAAACCCCAGCTCCTTGTAACTGATCTATGAGATCATCAATCCTCGGCAACGGGTACTTATTCTTTATCGTGACCTTGTTCAGCTACCTGTAATCCACACAGAGCCGCATACTCCCGTCCCTCTTCTTTACCAGTAACACTGGCACACCCCACGGTGAAACACTTGGTCGAATAAAATTCTTACCCAACAGATCCTCTAACTAAGACTTTAGCTCAGCCATATCCAACAGTGACATTCTATAAGGAGCACTTGAGATTGGTCCCGCCCCAGGCATCAATTCAATAGCAAACTCGACCTCTTGGTTAGGTAGAAATTTATCAATGTCATCGGGAAACACCTCCTGAAACTCACACACCACCGAAATCTGTTCCAACCTTTGATCATCACCCGAAATACCCGTGGTTAACAATAGGATACCCTGACATTCGATTCCGGAACAGTTCACTATCATCGAATTCAAGTAATAATTATTTACCACGGCCGGCCCTTCTGTATCTTCCGGCATAAAGTACATCAACTTTGTAGAACAATCAAGCAGGACATGATTCTCAGATAACCAGTCCAATCCCAAGATAAGATCAAAACCGATCATCGGTAAGCAGATTAAATTATGGACAAAATCACGCTGCTTGAACCTAAATGAAACTTTCGGGCATCCTAGCCTAGTTACCATGGCCTCATGGGTAACATTATACACTTTTAGGTCATAACCTAAGGTTACGATCTTCAATCCTAAATCATGGGCTTTCTCAAATGCAATGAATGAATGCGATGCTCCCGAATCAAATAAAGCATTTAAAGTTTGACCAGCCATTTCACAGTTACCTCGGATAAGTGTCTCGGATCCCTCAGCACCTATAGCTGAAGTGGTGAACACCCGACCAGTCTGCTGTGCCTTCCCGGCACCTTGTTTCTGCTTCTCCGAACAATTTGCAGCTCTATGCCCCGCCTTTCCACAATTGTAGCACAAACCCCATCCGGCCTTGCACGGTGCTCCCGGATGGTGACTTCCACACCTAGTACAAGCTTGATCATTCTGAGGCTGCTTCCCAAACCTTTTACCTTGGGAGTTGTTGTTGTTGGGCCTCCTAAAAGAACCTCCCCTCTTGAAAGATGGACCTCTAGGTGCAAAGCTCTTCCCTCGGTTCTATGGGAATGATCCTTTGTGACTCCCTCTCTCAGCAGCTGCCTTCTTCACACACTCTTTAGCAACCCTACACTTGTTCACCAACACAGTAAAAGTTCTGATCTCCATTGGTCCTTGAGCTCCATTTCCGTCGTTGCCATGGTTGTTCATCTGTTGTCCAAGAGCTTCAGCAGTGGCTTGCATAGCAGCAGCCATGTTCTCCAACGCAGTCATAAAGTTCACCGGGTCATTAGGGTTAACCTTCGGCACACAAGCATTAGTACGACCTCTACCACGGCCTCTACCGCATCCACGAGGTGCCATCTGATTCGTATACACACCAAACAATCGATATTAAGTTGATCAGTCTCAATATCGGAAGTTTAGTGCTTCAAGTCCCAAATGCATGCTCATGAACGTTTATGCCAACTATATCAAGTAGATATACTAATAGCACATAACACACACACAGAGAATGCACATAAGCATAATCAGTCCATCCCTCAGGCTCTACAGGAACGAACTGCTCTGATACCATAATGTAACACCCTACCATACAGGGTCTTATGCTTAAGTCATAATTCCGAGATGGCAAGGTATTACGACCTCTAGAATTAAAATTTAGTATGTATAGTAGTATGAATGATTGATTATAACTAGGAGCCTTTGTAGAAAAAGGGGTAAACAAAAACCATAACTCGAAAGCGCAACACTCCGATCGATAACGTAACGAAAAGGGATAAGCTAACGCGAGATTATATATATACAAAAGAGTGTCAAAAATGGGGATATCAAAACTCAAATCTGGATGCGAAGATAACCGGTCCGAGCATAGCAATATATACATATAATAAAATAAGGAAACCCCAAAGGAAACCCAAAGGGACACAAAAACAGAGAACCTAGTCTCCAAAATCCCCTCTAAGAGGAGTCATCACAGTTTGTATTATTCAATGGAGATAAAGTATCTAAGAGAAATCAAAAATCAAAACAGAGTCCCGAGAACAAGGATCTTCGCTAATCCAGAAGTCTCCAGCATGCCTCAACGAGAAGCCTCGCGTCCTGCATCTGAAAACCACAAAATCTGCATGGGTGAGAACCAGAGGTCCCCAGCATCGTAACAGTTCCCCATATATAACATATAATAATAGAGGAAAGCCGAAGGCAATCCTATGACTTCCTCCAGATAATATCAAAGCTTATAAACAAGCTAAACTATAAGTGGCAACTAACTAAAGATTCTTCAGTCTAACTAATACTTCCCTTTCCAATTCCTTCAGACCTCCCAACCACCAGCAGGAGTATAATGTAGCAAACACAGCTAAATCAAACAAGAGATATACAAGTAGGAACAGATAAGGCATTTAGACAATTATCAAGTAATATGCAGTCAAATAGGCAATCTCAAATAATTTATATAGTATGCATATGATGAATGCCTGTCCCTAGTGGCTGATGATATCATCTGTCGGTTATAGAGCCAACCCGACAAGTCCTGGTAGCTAACCATTGGACTGTCCCTCTGTCGTGTCTCCCCAACTCGAGTTATACTCAACAAATCGTGATCATAATCATGATCCATATCCATCACCCTCACTGGTGAATATTTATGGGAGTGAGCTCATGCGGGGCTTTCACAGTGCCCGGCCATCCTGACGACATAGGGTCAAAAGAGCTTCGAGTCTCAACCTGAAGCACGTGTTGGCTAGCCACTGCTTCCTCCCAGGGAAACCCTCATCTCCGATAGTGGAAGTGCAAACATTCACAATTCATTCAACAGCATATATGCATATATACTTAGCCATAATCATGGCTCCGCCGTAACACGGCAATGATCCAGCCATCTGGCTCACGGTTAAATCCATAACCAGCCAATTCATTAACAATTACAGCCCTTCGGCCCATGGCATAACAAGCACTTCCACCGCCATCCTCCGCATCTCACATAATCATCTTTGATCCTCATTGATCATTCATTTTTCCCTTGCTTCACTCGCAAGTTACCACATTCACTATCTCTTTGTCTCATTGCTAGGCATATCATAATGATTTAAGACATAAGTGGTGAGATCGGAGGCTTAGAAGTATGAAATTTGGCCTTTAAAACTCAAAAATCAACTTTGGGATGAAAACAGGGCCATGCGTACGCGCACTCCACGCGCACGCGTGGATGGCCACAAAACTCATCGACACGCAAGCGTCATACGCACGGACGCGCGGATTGAAAAATAGCCAAACGACGCGCAAGCGTCAGCCACGCGTACGCGTGGGTGCTCTTGTGCCCCAGGCACAAAACTGGCACAACTCTGGCACAACTCTCGGGAAAATAGCTAGGCATTTGGTGCAGCGTATCGACACGCCCGCGCACACCACGCGTAGGCGTGGACGGTGCTTTCTTGAAGAACGGCGCGTACGCGCCAAGTGCGCCTACGCGTGGAGGGTCATTCTGCTAAAAATTTTCTAAGTTAAAAGCTGCAGAATTCACATATTCAACCCCCAATCTTCCGACGGACATAACTTTCTCATTTTAAATCGTTTTCCGCCCGTTCTTTCAACGGCATGGACATCCTGGATCTAATTTCATTTCTAAATAAGTTTGGTACAAAACGGGAATTCGTAGTCCAAGTTATGTCCCATCAAAACATGCCCGAAAACCATGTGTTCATACAAAACCACAATGTGCCATTTTCAAAACAAACCATTTTCAACTCTTTTCAAAATCAACCAAAACATGCTAATTTCTCCTTTTTCGAAATCAATCAAAATGTACCAAAATCAACATCAAGCCATCCTCAACTTACACATTGACGCTTTACCAAAATTCCCAAAACCACCATCCAACCATTTTAACACTTCTCAATCAAATGGCTACAGGGCAAACACAATATCATATCACACATCCTATCTCATCCCAATTTCCGATAATACCATTTCCAAATCAAACATCATTATACATAATCATCATCATACTCACCATCAACATGGTACCACCCACCAATTCAACCTCAATCATTCATCAAGCATATATCACAACATGCAGTTTCTCATGTATCACACAATCAAGGCATCAATATTCATAATAACATATATGATCACATCATATATCTCAACCATTCAACAACATCATCAATTCAATGCCTATCTTAGGGCCTCTAGCCTAAGTATTTCCTACCACATTACATATTAGATACGAGAAACCGAGACCATACCTTAGCCAATTTCCCAAGCTCAACCGGAGCACTTCCAAACCACTTGTCCACAAGTCCTCTAGGTCTCAACACCTCCAAGAATAGATTTTTACCACCAAAAATCGCTTTTCAAGCTTTCCAAGGTCTCAATCAAGCCCCAATATTCACATATACACAACTTAAGCCACAATCATCATACCCTCACACAACATCTCAATACCCAAACATCATAGAACAACAAATTACACTAGGATTGAGGATATTATCACACCCAAGGTCCAAGGAGACAAGATTAACCTTCTCCTTCAAGAGAGTTGGGTCCTATAACATCAAAGAGCCCAAAATCTCAACATTTTTGCTCATGAAACTCGAAATCAAGGCTGGAAATTAGAAGAGCAAAAAGTGTCTTACCTTAATATTGATTGTATAGATTTTGTAGAGCTCTTCGTGATGAACGCGTGGCCATAAACGGTGCGGCAATCGGAGCTCTAGATCAAAAGTTATGGTGGTTTGAAGATCAAGTGAGAGATAGAAGTTTGAGAGAGTGTTCTTTCCCCATTCTTCCCCCTTTCAGCGTGTTTGAGTGATAAGTGAGGAGAGAGAGTGCTGAAATGAGTGTTTTAGGGTTTAGTTATGTTGGGCCAAGGGCCCACTTTGGGTTCGGTTGGCCCGGTTTGGCCCGTTCGGTCCAATCTTGGTCTGATTTCTATAAAATTGGTACCGAAATTCTCGTCTCAATCTCCTCTATCATATTTAGCCATAAAAATCATATTTTTGGCTTTCTAGAATAAATTCTCATTTATGGGTTAATTAGCCATTAATTAACCGGGTTTTACAGTTTTGCTTTTGACCATAGGGATGATAGCCGAAACCTCCCACACTCACTTGTCAAAACGCGTCATGCTAGGGAGAGATATCGACACCCTTATAAGGCATGCTTCGTTTCCCTCTCCAACCGATGTGAGACCTTACAATGGGATGAGTCTAAACTTCTGGGACTGTACTAATCACTTTGGAAACTTTGGTTAATCAAAGAAAGTTAGGATTTTGGTTTTAGAAGAATTTTATACGTGAATATAAAATTTGACATGAAGGGTTGTTAAATTGCTTAATGCAGGATTTTCTGCATATTTGGCAGCAACTTAAAGTAAAAACTGGGAGCAATCTACACGTGATTTTCAATCCAAATTATTTTTCTATCAAACTTCAGGAAGTCACGATTTCTATATAAAAATTTCAAGGAATTTGGCCAAGTGATTTGGAAGGTATGAAGTTTTGAAATTTAGTGGTTGCTGCAAAATTTTCTGATTTTCGAGTTCTGCAGTATCAACTTCCAGCCACTAGAACTTTTGATCTATTTGACATTTTGAGTTGCTACCAAAGGGATTTTTGAAGGTCTGTAAGTCTACTTTAATTGAGTATAAATTTCATGTCCATATCTATTTTGTAGAATTAATTAAGTCACTTGGAAGCTGGGTTGCTTGCTGGGGATTCCGAACTGATTTCTAAAAATGGAACATCACTTCCAAGTGATAATTATTAATCAAATGATGTGATATGAAGCTAAAACTTGATTGTTCTAAAACTTAGCAATGTTGATCGTATCCTCATTAAAATCTAGAAGCAACAGATTAGAATTGAATTTACTATGGATTTTTACCAAAATAAAACTGCCTGCTGTTTCTTGAATTTTCATGGGTGCAGCAGCGGAATTTCAAAGTTGTTATCAAATTCAATTCTAATATGAATGCAGTAAAACCTAATCCAAATTAAAGACTAGGATCTCTAGAATGCCCTTGTCAAGACAGTTAGCTCATGCTTAAACTTTTCGTGAGGTGAAACCACATAACAAGACAGCAGAGTGCTGTTCCAAAAGCCTAGAATAATAGTCTCGATTTTTCTTCAATAGCAAGAGTTAGATTGTTCAGAAAAATACGATTCCTAATTCTTTAGAAACTTGAGATCAATATAAATCCGTGGACATAAATTTTGCAGAAGTCTGAGTTCATTTATTATATTAATTGTTTAGTAGAAGACTTGTCGCCACGGAGGTATTAGGCTAAAGAAGCCGGAAAAATAAATAAGAATGTAAGTTACCCCTAGGAAGGTTTAAAGTTGAAAGGTGATGTGGAGGTATGATGTAAGAAAGAAAATTAAGAAGAGATTGAAGGGGGACAGAAAAAAATATGGCTACGAAGTTTGTAAGGAATGTTACTGGAGTCTGAGACGGGATTTGATGCCGTTAGGTGATCGCATATCGAGTGACCAAGTTCACTTATCTTTTGCCTAGCGAAGCAAACTATTCATTGAAGAAATTGGTGAGACTAGACGTAAAACAAGATAGTAAGGTTATACAGTGTGTGAATTGCCTCCGTATTGAAATATAACCAGAGAATCAAGCGTTTTGGTTTCCGAAAAGATCAGGATGGATTAAGCGAAAATCGAGTTAAGGTTCTAACTGCACAAGCCGACCTAAAAGTTATGTAGACCAACGGAGTGAGCCTAGAGAGTGATCGACCTAAAGGAGTTCATTTCAAGGTACGATGGGCCGTCTGAAGTGTTGGAACAATTTGAACCAGTTCAATTCAAAAAGGATATGAAGTTTCAAGTGACCCCAATCAGGATTGATGACGTAAACGTAAGGAATTCTGAGGAAAAGAAATCTCGTTAGAGAAGGTGTTCATACCCTGGGTCGAGCTGTTTGACCCGGGATATTTAACGACAAGTTGACCGACCTCTTCAGGTCAGGACTATCCGACCTCTTCTCAAAGAGCTCAGCCAAGTTACCAGGAAAAGCCCAAATAGGGCCCAAACAGAGGAACACGACCCAAATCCAAAGGCAGTCCAAGCATACAGAGAAAAGGGCGATTCCCTTGAAGATAAGATGACCTCACTCAAAGATAAGATAAGATAAGATAACTATCTTATCTCCAGAAAGGTCACTCCTCATCATTATAAATACACTGGAGCACCCAGGTATAACTAATACTCTGATTCTACTAAAAACCTACTTAATACCCTTGCTAACTTAAGCATCGGAGTCCCTTGCAGGTACCACCACCCTTCGGTGACAAAGGACTAGCAGCATAGCCAGCTCAATAAGTCGGACACGACAACTCCGGCTGCCACCCACCATCCGGACACGTCATCTCCGATCAGTACAGAAGATCTCGTCCGAGATCGACCTACAGTTTTAGGTAACCTTCGAAACATTGGCGCCGTTGCCGGGGAATCTGGAAGTCATCCCATCATCATGGTAGACAACCTTGACAATGACCACAATTCTAATTTAGAGAACAAAATGCCACATAAGAATGCAGAGGTCATAATAGACGATACTTCTCAACCTAACAAAGACAAAAATTCACCAAACACGGGAGCTATGGAGGCACTTCAGGATCGCCTAAAACAACTCGAAAAAGAGGTCGAGTATCAATGGAAAGCCGAAAGAGACCTACAAAGGAAAGCTAGGCGACGCCGCGAGTTAGAAGACAAGCTCCTAAAGCTCGAAGCCGATCTCAAGGCCAAAACTACTCGATCCAGCCATGAAGATAGCTCCCGTAAGGACCAAGACCCATTCACCAAAGAGATCATGAAGACCAAAATCCCAAAGGACTTCAAACCTCCCGACATGACTCTATACGATGGCACAGCAGATCCCAGCTATCATCTTAGTAATTTTAGAAGTAGAATGTACCTCGCTGACGCCTCAGATGCAGTCTGCTGCAAAGCCTTCCCGACTACCTTAACAAAGACAGCAATTAGATGGTTCGACAACCTGCCCCCTAGGTCCATCTCAAGCTTTGACGATTTGGCCAAGAAGTTTCTAGCCAGATTTTCCATCCAGAAAGACAAAACTAAGCATGCCCCATATTTATTAGGGATCAAGCAAGGAGATCGGGAAAGTCTCCGCAGCTACATGGAAAGATTCAACAAAGCATGTCTGGATATACAAAGTCTGCCAACAGAAGCAGCCATAATGGGTCTCATCAATGGCTTACGAGAGGGACCTTTTAGTCACTCAATCATCCCACATCCCTGAATAAAGTACAAGAACGAGCAGAGAAATACATCAACATGGAGGAAAACTCTCGACTAGGAGAGACCTCAAAGTCCGGATTCTCCTACTCCTCCCGGGACAAGGACAAAGAGACCAAGAAAAAAGAAGATCAGCATGGAGAAAAGATCAAGAAATACCACAATTACACCCCTCTTCGGGTGTCTCTTGTAGATGTCTATCGAGAAGTATGCCATACTGAAAAGATAACCCCAGCTCGCCCACTCAAAAGCAAGAAAGGAGGAGGAAATCGGACTGAATACTGTGGATACCATTGAATCTATGGACATTCCACCAATGAATGCTTCGACTTGAAAAATGTCATAGAAAAATTGGTGAGAGAGGGAAAATTAGATCGGTACTTAGCCAGCAGAGCAGATGAACCAAGAAAAAGAAGAAGGGACGAAGATGTCGGACGAACTAAACGACCACCTCGTACACCGGAGAGATATGTCCACATGATACACGGAGGATTTGCGGGAGGAGGAATCTCCAAATCATCTCGCAAAAGACATCTTAAAGAAGTATATCTTGTTAAAGGAGGAGAAGAAGCACCCGACATCCCCACTATCACTTTTACTAAAGAGGACGCAGCTGGCATCATTCCAGGACATGACGATCCCATGGTCATCACTATCATATTGGCCAACGCTAATCTCCACCGCATACGGGTAGACCAGGGAAGCTTGGATGACATCTTGTTCAAAACCGCCTTCGACAAACTCAGCCTGGAAGAAAAAGAACTCAGAGCATATCCGAACAGCCTATTCGGGCTGGGAGACACTCCAATCCAACCACTTGGATACATCTCACTACATCGTGGTCAACGTGAGTTCAGCCTACAATGCCCTAATAGGTCGGACAACGTTAAATTATCTCGGCGCAGTAGTCTCGACTCCACATCTGTGCATGAAGTTCCCAACCACAGAAGGAATAGCTACGATAAAAGCAGACCAGAAGACGGTGCGCCGCTGTTACAACAAAAGTCTAAACCTTAGAGGCAGAGGAGAAGAATTCCACACCATCGAACTCGGGGGAGTTCGAGGGCGGGAAGAACTTCATCCACAACCCGAAGGCGAAATAGAAAAAGTCCAGATCGAAGATGTCCTAGATAAAACAACCAATATTGGCACAATCCTAAAAGGGGACGTAAAGGAGTCACTCATATAGTTCTTAAGAGATAACGTCGACCTCTTCACATGGAAGGCCGCAGACATGCCAGGCATAGACCCTAAGTTAATGTGCCACAAGTTGACAGTTTATCCAGGATCTCGGCCAGTACAGCAGAGACGCAGAAAGCTCAGACCGTAACGATCCCAAGCTGTGGAAGAGCAAGTACAAGCAATACTGGAGGCAGGATTCATAAGAGAAGTTAAGTACCCACTATGGCTAGATAACGTCATCTTAGTGAAAAAATCAAACGGGAAGTGGCGGATGTGCACCGACTACACTGATCTCAACAAAGCCTGCCCAAAAGATCCTTATCCACTCCCAAGTATCGACACTCTGGTGGATGCCTCCTCCGGATACAAATACCTCTCATTTATGGATGCCTATTTGGGATACAATCAAATCCCGATGTACCCACCTGACCAAGAAAAAATCTCATTTTTAACCCCGAAAGCAAACTACTGCTATATCGTCATGCCATTCGGACTTAAAAACGCAGGAGCCACTTATCAAAGATTAATGAATAAGGTCTTCGCAGACCACATCGGGAAAGTCATGGAAGTCTACGTGGATGACATGTTAATAAAAACAGAGTGAAGAGTCGTTACTGTCCGACCTCACCCAAGTATTCGACACTATAAGAAGGCATGGCATGCGACTTAACCCTGCAAAATGTACCTTCGCAGTAGAAACTGGCAAATTCTTGGGTTTTATGCTCACACAAAGAGGAATCGAGGCAAATCCGGATAAATGTCGGGCCATACTCGACATGAAGAGCCCGACTTATATCAAAGAGGTACAACAACTCAATGGAAGATTGGCAGCCTTGTCTAGATTTTTAGCTGGATCGGCAATAAGATCTCTCCCCTTTTACGCCACTCTAAGGAAGGGAAAAAGGTTTGAATGGACGATGGAGTGTGAGCAGGCCTTCCAAGATTTCAAAAGATTCCTGGGACAACCACCTATTCTAACTCGGCCACGGGAAGGAGAACCACTTGTATTATACCTCGCAGTAGGAAATCAGGTAGTAGCCTCAACACTGGCCCGAGAAGACGACAGTGGACAACAACCTGTATACTTCATCAGCAAAGCACTACAACGGTCCAAACTGAACTATCAAAAAATAGAAAAATTCGCCTATGCTCTCATACTAACATCTCGACGACTTTGCCAATATTTCCAAGCCCACATCATCAAGGTTCGGACTAACCAGCCCATAAAAGGCATTTTACAGAAAACAGACTTAGCAGGAAGAATCTTTCAATGGGAAGTCGAGTTGTCCGAATTCGACCTTTAGTATGAAGCTCGGACAGCCATCAAATCACATTATCTGGCCGACTTCATTGCAGAGTTTACGGACACCCCAGAAATCCCAACAGAATGGAATCTCTACGTAGATGGTTCCTCAAACAAAACCGAAAGTGGCGCAGGCGTGATAATAGAAAGTGATCAGGGAACCCAAATCGAACTTTCCCTCAAATTCGGGTTCCCTGCTTCAAACAACCACGCTGAATATGAGGCACTACTAGCTGGTTTGAAGCTGGCTAAGGAGGTTAGAGCTCAAAAGCTTATCATCTTCAGCGACTCACAAGTAGTCACCTCACAAATAACAGGGAACTACCAAGCCAATGATCCTACCATGAAAAAGTACTTGGACAAAACCAACGGAGTAGACTATTTTACAAAATGGATTGAGGCAGAACCCCTAGCCAACACCACTGCTCAAAGAAGTCAAAAATTCTTATATAAAAATATTATCACAAGGTTTGGGGTCCCATACTCTATCACCACAGATAATGGCACTCAATTCACAGACGCAGGCTTCAGAAAATTAGTGGCCGACTTGAAAATAAAGCACCAATTCACATATGTAGAACATCCCCAGGCCAATGGACAGGCAGAAGCCGCCAATAAAGTTATATTAGCCGGGCTAAACCGGAGATTACGGGATGCAAAGGGAGCCTGGGCTGAAGAGCTCCCACAAGTCCTATGGGCATATCGGACAACTCCACACTCTACCACAAAGGAATCACCTTTTCGATTAGCTTACAGAATAGAGGCAATGATCCCAGTGGAAGTCGAAGAAGGATCACCCAGAGTAATCCACTACAATGAAAAGGCCAATTCCCTACTTCAAAAGGAGGAACTCGACCTACTTCCAAAAATTCGAGAAAGAGATCGAATCAAGGAAGAGGCGTTAAAATGTCGGATGGCCTCAAGATACAACCGAAAAGTAGTACAGCGAGGTTTTGCCGAGAATGATCTCGTCCTAATCCAAAATGATATCGGAACAAGTCGACCTGGAGAAGGAAAGCTGGCAGCAAATTGGAAAGGACCCTACCGAGTCGTAGAAGTGCTCGGAAAGGGATACTACAGGCTGACCGAACTCGAAGGGCGAGAGCTTCCAAGGTCATGGCACGCCTGCAACTTAAGAAGGTATTACAGTTAGGAGGTAATAAAAGATCTTAGGATGAGGTACACTATTTTTCCTGAAAAAGGTTTTTTAACGAGGTACCAAGCCAAGATCCATGAACTGCCTGACTTAGAGGGATAAAATGGCCACATGTATATATTTGCATTTTCTTTATTTTGAATAAAGTTTTTAGATTTTCTTCAAATCCTCTTATCAAGACGCATTAATCTGAAACACAAAAAATTCATCGCTCGATTATAAAGCTACAGATCGGCAGAAAGTGAACATCAAATTCACTGCTCGATCATGATAAAGACCAACGAAGATGAAAACCAAATTCATCAAAAGGTCGACCAAACGGGGATCAAACCCAATTTCTACAAAATCGGCAAAGATGAAAAGGTGACAAAAATAGAATAATGCAAGAAGTTATCGAAAGTGATCCATAGAAAGGACCTGACGAGGTCTTAATAAAAATAGGTTGCTAAAAATAACTTAAAGATAGGTCGACGTAAAGAAGTCGGACCAGTCGACCACAATAACCAAAGTTATAAAAAGTGAATCCCTGGAAAGAGGCCTGGCCAGCCCTAAAAAAGAGGATTACTTGAAATAACTTAGAAGGTACCGACATGACGAAGTCCGCCCAAATCAAAAGTTATGAAAAAGTAATCCATAAAAGAGACCTGACCAAGGTCCAAGAAAAATCGATTACTAGAAATAACTTAGAAGGGACCGACATGACAAAGTCAGGCCCAAACCAAAAGTTATGAAAAAGTAATCCATAAAAGAGACCTAACCAAGGTCCAAGAAAAATGGATTACTAGAAACAACTTAGAAGGGACTGACATGATGAAGTCGGCCCAAACCAAAAGTTATAATCCATAGGAAGAGACCTGCCAAGGTCCAAGCAGAAGGGATTACTAGAAATAGCTTCAAAACATGACCAAGTTTAAGAAGTCGGACAACAGAAGGCAGGCGCTATAAGGGACCCAAGTCGGACCCAGAAAGCATGACCTCAAGAAAATCAAATTACAGGCACCGTATCAGAGAATGCAAAAAAGACTAGTTGCACGAAGCTAGCCTCAACTAAAATAGAAAATAAAACATAAAAAGCAATCAAAAGAGATTGGACAACAAGGCTCCAACACTCCCAAGATTCCAGAAGGTGTCAGAAAGGTGCAGACAAGCATATCACAAAAAAAAACAAGGTTATTATAATAACAAAACTCAAGAGGCCACCTAAAGTCGACCCCAAGAGCCTGAGAAACTACTTTGTTTTTTTCCAAAAAATAAAGTTGCTAACAGAAAAGAAACTAAAGTATCCAGAAGTCAAGACTACAAATTACAAAAAAGAGTTTAAAGCCCACAGGTCAGGCTATACACAAATGCATCAGAAATAATTAGAGAGAATCCAAAGACTTCCTAGTAGCAGCATCCCGACCGTCCCATCATCCCAGTTCAGGATCTGGACATCGGGATCAGCATCAGGCTGACCGACCTCAGCTGCCAGAGTTGAAGAAGGCAGGGCAGCCGAGACTTTGGCAGAAGGTACGGGAGGAGGGTCGACATCATCATCATCAGGGTCATCAGGGACAATCTTACCACCTTTTACAACATTATCCAAGCTAAAAAGAGTAAGGTCAAGCTCGGGCGCAAGAACTCAAACTTGATCCTTCAAATTCTCATAAGCAGCATTTACACTGCCTACAAGATGACCCTGAAGCTCGGCATAGTCAGCTCGGGCAGACTCCAAATCCTCCCTAAGACCCATCATCTCCCTATAAGTCGTGACATAGCTCTCCTTATGCTTCAACGCCATATCTTCAGACAACTTGGCAGAAGTAGCCAAGGCAATAGCCCGAGTCTTCTCACCCTCTAACTATTTCTCTAATTTGGCCACTTTCACCTTGAGCTCCTCCTTGAAACCCTTGATCCTGTCATATTCCAACTTGGCCTTCTCCATAAAAGCCTTCGTTGCGTGAACTGGGACATCTTGGGCAGTCCGAAGCAATGCTGCCCCCATGTGTGCCATTTTTATACCACTCCGAGTAATGAAGTCCAAATGACGAAGGATAGACACGTCATCAGTAGGAACAACACCATATGGAGCAATTTTTTGATCAACAAAACCAACAGCGTCAAAGTCAGAAGCATCCAGGTTAAAAGGTTCCACAGTCCTCGGCTTTTTCGGGAGAGGGCCGGCAGAAGGAGAAGAGGTAGCAGTAGAAGTCTGAGGGGGATCAACCAAATGAACTTGAGGAATAGGAATCAACTTCCTCGGCCCAGCAGTATTCAAGACAGGCTTCTTGGGAGGAATCTGGGAAGATCCTTCTCCAGCAACTTTGGCCGAGATGTGCTGAGTTGTTGTAGCCTTTCTTGCCTTCTTAAAGGCCTTCATAGATTCATTATTTTTCACCATCTCTGAAAAAACACAGCAAAACAAGTTACAAAACTGAAAAATGCAAACACAAAAAAGAAAGTACAAACGAAGCCAAAGAAGTTGGTCACTACCCAACTCAGCTCGGATGAGAGAGGGGCCTCCCAAAAATCTCTTTGTATCGAGATGGGGAGGTTCCCCCCAAATATCTTCTAACACAGTTATAAAGGCCTGCTCAACCTCATCAAGCATCTCCCATGAGTATCGAGACACCACAATATTTCTTTGCCAACACAAGGGGAAGGCAGGCTCACCATTCGACTCCAGAAAAAACGGTCGAGCTCCCTCAACAGCTCGGACCTTAAAAAAGTAATTCTTAAAATTCCTAAAGGACTCATCATACATAGCAAAAACTTTATGCCCTTGGGGAGATCGAAAGGAAATCCAAGAAGCTTTCTTTTTTGAAGAAATCTCGGGCTTAGTCAAAACAAAAAGATACAGAAAGAGAGTCTGAGAAGGTTTAACATCCAGCTCTTGGCAAAGCAATTGAAAGATCTTGATAAAACCCCAGGAGTTCGGATGAAGCTGGGATGGAGCTACGTTACACAACCACAACAAGTCGGTCTCAAAGGAGGAAAAAGGAAGGGTGATGTTCATTTGACTGAAAAAGTAATCGTAAGCATAAAAGAAGGGGCGTTCCTCCTGGGTCAGAGCCAGAAAGCAAACCCTTTCATCAGAATCAGGTGCTACCAATTCATAGTTGTTCTCCTGATCTCTACTACTACAGATTCGATGATTTTTCTAAGCTCCGCACATAATTCAGAATTAACTACATAAACACACATAAGGACGAGGGAGTCCAGCCAGTCGGACATACCCTCAAGAACCTTGGAAGACGTCTGGACAATATTTTTGTAAGAAGACATGGTTAACTAGTCTTACAGCCAGAAAAAGAAGATGGATTACTAACCAAAATAGCTCAGTCAAAAAGAAATCATCTCGGACAAAACATGACTCAAGCATACAAACAGTAAAAGAAAAACCCCAGGACATACATTAAGGTCCAGGGGTATCCCTTGGAGGCAGTAACACAGAGCAAAGACTCAGAAAAATCTACAAGGGCTAAACATCCCAGCAAGACTCTAAGCAACGCTTCAAGAAGAAAGACGCAAATCAAAGAAAATTATCAGAAAACTATTGCCTTCTACAAATCTATCAGCAAAAGAAAACTATCAAACAGGGCTAAAATCAAAGAGCAATCTTTGATGAATCAAACAAATGCAGTTCATAAAACTCAAAATACAATCAGAAGTAGTAAACAGCAGGCGAAACCCTAAAAATATCAAACTACTAAGGAGTCCACCTAGGAGCATACATAAAGTCAAAAGAACACCAGAAAGCATGCGTCACAGCGACAACCAAGCATGGTAATACGAAAAAGTTCAAGCTTTCCAACGCAAACTCAAGCAAAATCGAAACTTTACCAAGAATCGAACAATATAAGCACAAGGTAAGAGCGACGAAAGAATTAAAAGAAAGAGATAGAAAGAAAGAACCAACCTGCAAAAGGAGGAAAGTGCTAAAAGTGAAGACGAAGAAACAAAATCCGGAATCACCCTTCAAGCAAACAAAGCCATAACAAACTACCAAAGGCGTCGCAGAGAGAAAGCGTGAAAAAACGCAAGTCCCAGGCAAGCCAAACGAAACAGAAAATGAAAAGAAAATGGGAAGTTACAGGAAAACAGCTTTTGGTGTAAATTCAAAATGAAAGTGGGAGGCAAAAGAAATGGAACATTAAAGAATTAATGGGTTATTAAACTCTCGCACGTTCCCAAAGCAAAGAGACGCGCGTTTCCAAAGGATAAAGGAAAAAGAAAAAGACGTTCCGCATTCAGAGGGATCTCTACAAAAAGAAATCGACAATGCTCGAGCTTGGCTTCTACGGAGAAGGATTGAAGTCCTGAAACTAGGGACTCGACCTCAAAAGGAAGACCACGCTCAAGCAGGGGCACTGTTCATACCCTGGGTCGAGCTGTCCGACTCGGGATGTTTAACGACAAGTCGACCGACCTCTTCAGGTTAGGACTATCCGACCTCTTCTCAAAGAGCTCGTCCAAGTTACCAGGAAAAGCCCAAATAGGACCCAAACAGAGGAACACGACCCAAATCCAAAGGCAGTCCAAGCCTACAGAGATAAAGGCAGTTCTTTTGAAGATAAGATGACCTCACTCAAAGATAAGATAAGATAAGATAACTATCTTATCTCCAGAAAGGTCACTACTCATCATTATAAATACACTGGAGCACCCAGGTATAACTCATACTCTGATTCTACTAAAAAACTGCTTAATAACCTTGCTAACTTAAGCATCGGAGTCCCTTGTAGGTATCACCACCCTCTGGTGACAAAGGATCAGCAGCATAGCCAGCCCAACAAGTCGGACACGACAACTCCGGCCGCCACCCACCAGAAAGACACGTCATCTCTGATCAGTATAGAAGATCTCGTCCGAGATCGACCTACAGTTTCAGGTAACCCTCGAAACAGAAGGTGACTTGGAAATCAAGTCAGGATGGAGAAGCACACCGAAGAACTTGGATTAGAAATGGGGGCAGACTACCCTCACCTATCCTTAGGTAACTGAAATAGAATTTTGTGGGCAAAATTCCTATTTAGGTGGGTAGAATGTAAAACCCAGTTAATTAATAACTAATTAACCCATAAATTAAAATATATTCTAGAAAATAAGAAATGAGGTTTTTATGGTTTAATATGATAGAGAAAATTAAAACGAGAATTTTGACACCAATTATAAAGAAATCGACCCAAGATTGGATCGAACGGGCCAAACTGGGCCAACCGAACCCATGTTGGGCCAAAGGCCCAGCCAAGCCCCACTAATCTAAAGAGCTCAGCACACTCTCTCCCCTCTCAAACATACACATGCTGAAACACAGCAAGGGGAAAGGGGGAAAGATTGAAACCCTTGCCCTCGTTTGCTTCCAACTTCCATTCATCATAACTTTTGATCCGGAGCTCCGATTGACGCATCGTTTACGGCCGTGTGACCGCGGCGTCGAGATCTACAAAACCCACACAATTATTCTTGAGGTAAGCCATGATTTCAATTCGGTTTTCTCAGCCCTTAATTTCAAAAATTTGGTGGGTAAAGTGTTGAGATTTTTGAGTTTTGATGTTATAGGACCCGATTAACTTGAAGGGAAGGCTTAGTCTTGTCTCTTTTGATCCTTGGACTTGGTAAGTATCTCAACTCTAAGTGAAATGCTTAAGTTGATGTGATTAGATATTGAGTTTGTATGGATGGATGTATATTATGTGTGTTAGGCAAGGTATATATGTGAATGGATTGAAGTTTGATGGAGATTTTGAGAACTTGAGGTAATATACAAGTTGGAAATCTGATCTTGGAAGCTTGGAGCACTACAACATTTTGGGCCTATGGCCACGGTTTTTTTGGTCACGGTAAAAAATTGTGACCATAGACGCTCTATGGTCACGGTTTTTTACCGTGACAAAAAAAAAAGCTATGGTCACGGTTGGTAATATACAAGCTGGAAATCTGATCTTGGAAGCTTGGAGCACTACAACATTTTGGGCCTATGGCCACGGTTTTTTTGGTCACGGTAAAAAACTGTGACCATAGACGCTCTATGGTCACGGTTTTTTACCGTGACAAAAAAAAAGCTATGGTCACGGTTTTTTAAAAAAAGGGTGATCATAGAGTATCTATAGTCACGGTTTTGGGGGTGACCTAAAGGGGTCTATGGTCACAGTTTTTTACAGTGACAAAAAAAGATCTATGGTCACGATTTTTCAAAAAAGGTGACCTAAAAGTGTCTATGGTCACGGTTTTGGGGGGTGACCTAAAAGGGTCTATGGTCACGGTTTTAGGGGTGACCAAAAGGGATCTATGGTCACGGTTTTTTACAGTGACCAAAAAGATCTATGGTCACGGTTTTTCAAAAAAGGGTGACCTAAAAGGGTCTATGGTCACAATTTTCGGGAGTGACCTAAAGGGATCTATGGTCACGGTTTTGGAGGGTGACCTAAACGGATCTATGGTCACGGTTTTGGGGGTGACCTAAAGGGGTCTATGGTCACAGTTTTTTGAAAGGGTGACCTAAAAGGGTCTATGGTCACGGTTTTGGAGGGTGACCTAAAAAGGGTCTATGGTCACAGTTTTGGGGGTGGCCTAAAGAGCTCTATGGTCACGGTTTTAGGGGGTGGCCTAAAGAGGTCTATAGTCACGGTTTTTGGAGTGACCTAAAAGGGTCTATAGTCACGGTTTTTGGGGTGACCTAAAATTTAAAAATTTTAATAATTAAAAACTAATAAAAATTTTATATGATTTACTTTAAATATTAAAATTTTAAATCTAATTTTATAAATAAAAAATTAAGTTGAATACTATTAATTTTAAATTAAAAAATAATTTAGAACTTAATAATATAAAAAATAATTTAATAACTTAATAACGAACTAAAATTATCAAATCCTAACCCTAAAATTTAAATCACACACTAACCCTCACAAACTTATCCACTTACCCTTACCACTCACCCCCACCCACGGTTTGAAAGAAAGAAAGAAAGGAAGGAAGAAAAGAGAAAGAGAGGGAGCAGGGAGAAGAAGAGAGGGAGGTGACAGCACTGGCGGGCTGGATATTGCCGTCGCCGTCGTCGTTATCAAAACCGAGAAGGAAAGGGAGGAGACGTTGAGAGAGAGTAACGTCCTCTAGCCAAACACGAGAGAGAGATGGGGCCACCGCAATCCATGCTGCCGCTGGAGAGATCGTCGCACATAGCTCTTCCGTCAAGATCGCCGCCATCGTCGTCCAGTGTCGCCGTCGCGTCGCCATTGAAGAAGAGAGGGAGAAGAGAACGCAGGCCAGTGGCCCAGGGGGAGGAGTTGCCGCCGTTCGTGCCTCCCGTCACCGTTGCTCCCTCGCCGTATCCGCTGTTTGTGTAGTGACCGGAGGGAGCCGTGGCTGTCCGCGCCACCGTCGGAGCTGCTACTCCATTCCGTTGCTGTCTAGGTGCTCAGGTATGTTTGTTCCCTCTTCCTCTGACCCTTTTTCACCCAACAATGTACCAAATTCCTAAGCTAAAAGCAAATTGAGCTTTAGGGTTTTATTAAGGTGTAATCTAATAATTTTAAATCTGATAGCTTTAAAGCCTTCAAAGCCCTTAAAGCCCTGCTCTGCCGCTCTTCGCCCGTTGTCATTGCCAGGTTACTTGTTTTTTTTTACTTGTTCTGATTAGTAATTTAGGATTATTGAAACTTCAAATTGTTACTTGTATTTGGTTTTGATTTATTCTTAATTTAGGTGATATATTTCAATGATATTTGCCTCTTTGTTAAACAACACCATTATACTTTGTCATAAATCATGTTCATATACAATACTTCTACAATTTATGCAGTTCTATGAATATAATCTTAGTGTTACTAACTGATTTTTTTGTTGAATATTCCAAAAAATCCAAGTTAAGTCTTCCTCTCATGAAAATCCTTAAGGAAAATTTTATGGGGACTCATACTCCTGAACCAGAATTAATGAAAATTTTATGCTGCTCTTCTTCTCTTCATTCTCATTACTCTTTTCTAAATTTACCTGCTTTAATTTGTTCTTTGATCCTATCATGTTCATATGTTACAGAGAATTGATTAATTAATTAATTGTGTATAGTTAATATTGAACTTCTTGTTAATGAAGAGTAGATTAATTGATAATTTCTACCATTGAAATTTTTCTTGGTTTTGTAGATTTGTGATCTGGTTGCTGTTGCTAGGTTTTTAAATGTAACTCTCATAATTCCTGAAATTCAAGAAAGTACTCGCTCAAAAGGAATTAGGTATATGTGGCTAAGTATCTGCATTCATTACCGTGCCGTTGGGATTTATATATTAATATTTTCTTAATAATATATTCTTATACAAAATTTATGCTTTCTTACTATTTTTTCAGCTCTAAGTTCAATAGCTTTTCCTATATCTACAATGTTGATCAGTTCATAGCCTAAAGCAATCTAAGTTCTGCCAGAAGGTCTGATGGAAAGGAGAAGAAAAAATGAAATTCCTTCATTTAAGACTACAAGTTCTGCTTCTCCAGACTTTTACCTGGATCAAATTTTACCAAAGCTAAAGTAATCAAAGGTTATCGGATTAATTATTACAAATGGTGGGGCTCTGCAGGTATTACATATTACATTATTCTGAAATTGTTAATTAAAGCCATTGTTGTGGTCTTGTGGATTCTGTTCTTGTTATACTTTAGGACATCTTTATCTTCTTTTACTTGTGGTTATTAGTGCCATATATATAGTCAGTAGATTATTTCGTCTTTGATTGCTGTATGTAGTACTTAAGAGTGTAGAATCTTGTTTGGTATCATATTGTCACTTGTGCTTATTGCTGACTTGTATACCTGTCATGGACTTAAATACATATACTTTAGCATCACTCTTATGCAAATTAAAGAAGTTGGAATAAGTTAATATATGTGCAGTAGAGGGGATGTAGTTTTTTAAGTATTTTACCTTTGCTGAAAACCTTCATGGCCAAAGAATCATGTGTTCTTCTATTTTTGTTGAGCTTAAAGCTTCCTAGGTACCCACACTTTTTACTCATGATGTCTCAATTGCTTGTCACTTGGTATTTCTTTTGAGAACTTAATTGTCAGTTATTATAACAACCGTCTCTATATGAATATTTGCCAAGGTTTACTTGCTGGTGATTTGTAACATTATTTAAAAATTAATCCCACCTTTTATGTGCCAACTAATTATTAAATTAATAGTATTTGGTGATCACTGATTAGCACATAATTTGAACTTGGAATGGAAGTGAAAAATGAATTCGAATAAAGAAAAAGGAGTTTGACTCAGAAGAAAATTCGGCATATTAAAATAATGGTTGTGAATAATTCTTGAGTGTTACTGTGGATGAATGTTTCCCTTCTTTTGCTGCATATGTACTGCATCATTAAAAGTATTTTTGCTCTGTTCTAACATGTTTATTTCTTTTGCGTGCAGGAAAACATGATGTGATGAAAAAAATATGTTCCATACAAATATCACATAGGATGGGTCTTACAATGACCTTAGTTATGTAAATGTAATATTTTGATGTGTTATGTACTTTTTGAGGTGTTACATGTAATTGGAAAAATTACACTCTATTTTGATTTGTGTTGTTTAGACTAAAAATTAAACATATCTAGCTTATAATGAAACTTTTATGATTTAGATTTGTTGAATTTCTTATTTTTAGATTTATTTTGTGATTATTATCATTTTGGGATGTGATTATAATTTAAGAAGTTGAATCTCATAAACAACAACAGGCTATAGTCACTGTTTTAAAAAACCGTGACCATAGAGGCTATGGCCACGGTAAAAAACCTTGACCATAGATAAGGCTATGGTCACAGTTTTCAGGGGGTGACCATAGAGGCTATGGTCATGGTTTTAAGGAGGGTGACCATAGAGGTTATGGCCACGACAAAAATCGTAGCCATAGATAAGGCTATGGTCACGGTTTTGAGGAGGGGTGACCATAGAGGCTATGGTCACAGTGAAAACCGTGACCATAGATAGGGCTATGGTCACGGTTTTAGGTGGGGTGACCATAGAGTCTATGGTCACGGTGAAAACCATGACCATAGATAAGGCTATGGTCACGGTTTTAAGGAAGGGTGACCATAGAGGCTATGGCCACGGTAAAAACCGTGACTATAGCCTTATCTATGGTCACGGTTTTAAGGAGGGGTGACCATAGAGGCTATGGTCACAGTAAAAACCGTGACCATAGATAAGGCTATGGTCATGGTAAAAAAACGTGGCCTAAAGTGTCAGATTTTGAAAATTGAAACCGTGACCATAGACCTATGGCCACGAGAGAATAGGCCATGGTAAAAAACCGTGACCATAGGTCCAAAACCGTGACCATAGATCTATGGTCACCCTTTTTACTAGCTATGGTCACGGTTTTTTACCGTGACCATAGGCCTTTTTTTTTGTAGTGGAGACCTTAAAAGTTGAAATTGAGAGTGTTCCAGGTTGAGCGGAGAATCGGCCAAGGTATGGTTTCGGTTTCCTGTATCTAAAATGTAATGTGGTGTGAAAACTTAGGCTAGAGACCTTAAGAAAGGAGTTGAACTATTGATGTTGTTGATTGGTTGAAATAAATTGTGTTGTAGTGTATGTGATTAGTGGATTTTGAAATGTTGATATGGATTAAGTTGAATATGTGTGAATGATGATTGTTGGGATGGGAATGTTGCTAATTGTTAATGAGCATGTAAGGTTATGAGTAATGTGGGTTGATATGCCTAAGTGTTGGTAAGATTGAGGCTCTTGTTGATGAGCATGAATTGGTGTGTGATAATGATGTGTATACTCATGGTGATTGATGAAATTGAATAAATGCTTGGAAAATTGAGCTATGAAATGTTGATGATAAATTGAATTTATTGAATTGAGACTTGGTTCAAAGTGGATAATTGGTGGGTTGAGGATTGAATGAGAGGTTAGAAGTGCTTGATGTTGAATGACTGAGTTTGGTTGGTTTTTTGAATGAATTTGGGAGTGTATGTCTTGGAACTTAGAAGTTTATGAACTTTGATGAAAATGAAATTTTGATGAACTTCAACGGATCATATCTCAAGCTATTGTTTTTGGAATTTTATGCTTTTTATATCAAATGAAAGATAATTTCACAAGCTTTAAAATGGTTTAAATTTGGTGAAAATCTGAATTTTGTGGAAGGAAATATGATCGTTGAAAGTTGGGTCTTGAAATCAGAATTCTGTAAATTCTGCAGAATTTGTAATTTCTGGTTTGTGTGCGCAGCCCTGTGCGTACGCACACCTTGTGGGTTTTTGAACCTGTGCGCACGTACAGCCTCGTGCGTACGCACATATGGGGACAGGGCTGCTGCTGGGAGCGCTAGCACACCTTGTGCGTGCACACAATCAAGGAGGTTTTGCAAGCTGTTCATGCGCACAGACTTGTACGTACGCACACGTCGGGAAGGACGTTCTGTTGAGGGCATTCGCACGCCTTGTGTGAGCGAACAGAACTGGAAAATTTTACACCTGTGCGTACGCACACCTCTATGCGTACGCACACATCTTGAAAATTCTTTTGGGCGTGTGCACGCACACCCCTGTGCGTACGCACACGACCCTGTTTTCTTATAAAACCCTTGTTTTCAAGTCTTTCACCTTCTCAATAAGCTTGTAACCTTCCGAGACGCTGTTTCAAGCTTATAAAACCCCGTTTTCATCCTTTAATTCTTAAATCAATATAAAATGCCTAGTGATTGAGAGGAAGCTAGGGAAGGGGATATAATGAGGAGTTATGACTAATGATGATGTTATGAGTTGTTAATGAGGATGGTAGAGTGCTGTGTATGATATGAGCCAAATGGCTGCGTATGAGATGAGCCGAATGGCTGTGTCTGAGATGATGGTTTACGACTGATTATGAATGAATTATATAGATGATGAAATCGGAATTGATTGCGACGTGCCTCCGGATAAGATGCGGTGGTGTTAACCACTTGCTCCGGGTAAGAGATGAGAATGCCGGGTAAGATGCAGTGGTGTTATCCACTTGCTCCGGGTATGAATTGAGAATGAGTGGATGAATGAATGAATGGTAATGATAATGAAAGTGTGTTTCTGTATGTGACTCCGGGTAAGATGCAGTGGTGTTATCCACTTGCTCCGGGTAAAAGCCAATAAGCCGGGTAAGATGCAGTGGTGTTATCCACTTGCTCTGGGAAAGTCTAAGGCTTCGGGTAAGACGCAAGGGCTGTGTTTTGTTGCCGCTTGCTCCAGGCCGAGAATGTAATACTGCCTGCGTAAGAGGCAGGGTGAAGTTGTCCCCTGCTCCAGGTACGCGGGTAAGATGCAAGGGTTGTGGCGTTGTCCCACTTGCTCCGTGTTTGGTATTCTATCCAATGGTTAGCTACAAGGACATGTCGGGTTGGCTTTACAACCGACAAATGAGACTCATCAGCCACTAGGACAGGCATGCATCATATGCATCTATATGTCTTGTTTGGATTGCCTAAGTGATTGCATAACTAAATGCTACTTGATTATCTGCTATATTTGAATCCTATTTGTGATTTTCTCTGTTTGTAATAATTGTGGTTGTTGCATTTGGTTCTGTTGGTGGTTGGGAGGTTCGGAGGAGTTTCTCTGAAGACCCTTAGCTAGTTGCCTATTTTTAATTTCCTGGTTTATTTATGTTTTAAGCTTTAATTATCTGTTGGAAGTTCTAGGAATGACTTCGGCTTTCCCAGGACATTATATGTTAGATATGTGGGCAATGTTACCATGCTGAGAACCTTCGGTTCTCACCCATGTGAATTTTGTGGTTTTCAGATGCAGGACGTGAGGCTCCTCGCTGAGGCATGCTGGAGACTTCTATTTTGACGAAGATCCTTAGCTCTCAGGACTTTATTTTGATCTTATATACTTGCTTAGATACTTATATATATCACTGTATATATATTTTGTATTAACTCCTTTAGAGGTTATTTTGGAGAAACAGGTTTTGTATCTTGTGTTTTGGGCTTATTTTAGGTAGTTCCTTTATATATGTATGCATACTACTATGCTCGGACTGGTTACCTTCGCAAGCCGAGTCTTGAGCCTTGATATATATATATTATTGGCACTCTCTTGTATACTCTTGCATTAGCTTATTCTTTATAGTTCCGTTTACGTTATCGCTCGGAGTGTTGTACTTTTCGATTTACCGGTTTTGAATTACCCCTTTTTCTTCAAAGGATCCTAATTATAAACCTTTTGTTACTATATGTAATAAATTTTATTTCTAGAGGTCGTAATACCTCACCACCTCTGTTTTATGACTTAAGCATAAGGCTCTGTGTGGTAGGGTGTTACAAAAGAAAAATGCAACTCCCACAACAACTGGAAACGACCCTGACTATCTCCCAATTCCGACACCGCCATCTAGTCCACAAGGCAGCACTTTCCACTTCAAGCGCAAAAACAAATAGAGGCGTTCTGGATCGACCCCTGCCCCAAAGGGACAAACCACAAGGGGAAGGAGGAAACTGTTTATCTCCGGAGCATTTTCTGGGGTGGGTCGGAGCAAGGGAGAAAAGACACGCATCACTAGCAGTTCCATCCTAGCAGTCCAATATGCTGAGCAACAAAATTTCCTGCAGATTCGGCATGTCGATAGGAGCCAGTGGGGGAAGGAGATTGGGAAAAATATTCCCCGTGTAAGTTCTTACCTACGTTTACACCCTTATGCTTAGTAACTGGTTGTATTAACTTCTCTTAGAGGTTATTTTTGGAAAAATAGGTTTTGTATCTTGTGTTTTGGGTTCTTTTGGGATTTCCTACTCTATATATATGTATGTAAACTTTTATGCTCGGACCGGTTACCTTTGCAAACCGAGTCTCGAGCCTTGATATCTGTATTTTTGGCACTCTTTTGTATCCCTTCCCGCGTTAGCTTATCCTTATCTTTTTCGTTTACATTATTGATCGGAGTGTTGCGCTTTTCGATTTAACGATTTTGATTTATCCCTTATTCTTCAAATGCTCCTAGTTATAAACTTTTTTTCACACAACTATATATACTAAATTTTATTTTTTTAGGTCGTAATACCTCGCTACCTCTGTCTTATGACTTAAACATAAGACTCTATGTGGTAGGGTGTTACACAGATGTGCGACATCGATTTTCTTTTTCTCTAACCAATATTCACTACTCTCGCCCATTGACCTTTCGGAACAAATATTGGATAGGTTGGTCCACTTGACGAGGATTCTCCACTCTCATCGTTCCTTCAAACTATTGCTCTCCGTGATTCAACATGAGACTCAAAATAGAAGGAGCAAAGTGCGGATATTTCCTTAGCTAGGAATGCTTTATAGATGCTACCCACGATCTGAGCTCTATTCTTCACGATGTGCTTGAATGACCCAATCCACCTCTCAAAAGGGTACATCCACTTGAATCAAACTGGCCCACACACTCTTGCTTCATATGGCAGGTAGATTGCTAAGTAAATCCAGAATAAAACATAAACAACATAGCTCATTTAGAAATAGAAAACTAACGTGAGTACTGCACGAACAAACCACGATTAAAGGTACATGACTTTAAAAGAAATCCTAAAATAGAAGTGAACTTAGTAAAATGTAAAAATAATAATCAAAACTTAAAAATCTAACACTATGAAATTTCTTGCTCTTTTATAAAGGAAAAAATAACACGAAAAAAATTAACAACTTATAACTTAATAAAAAGATTCTAATTACATATTTTTTAACACATAAAAAATTAAAATTAGATAAATTAGGATTTAAGATTTAACTACTCTAAACTAATTAGAGAGTGAGTTACCTGTAGATAGTGGCAACGCAAAGGACTTTTCCAACGTGGTGGTGGCAGCATGTATGATGTAGTGGCAGCAGTGGTGACCAACTTATAGGGCTGCATTTAGAGTTTCAATTAGAAAATTGCAAATATACAATAGGATAGCATATGAAGAGGGAGGAGGACAACCTACCCAGATGGAGGAAGGGGGAAGCTCCGGCGAGCAGTGGGGACAGTAGCGACAACAGTGACGAAATTGGTGGCAAGACAATGAACCGAGCGACGCAATGAGTACCTGCCCAGTCCATGTGGTCTTTGGAGGATGTTGATGGTGGTCGTCTTTGGCGGAGGAATCTACCAAAGGTGGTTTGGGGGAGAGAGATGCACAGAGAGAGGGAGCCGGAGGTTTAGAAAGAGAGAGTGGTCTTCCGAAATGAGGGAGAGAGAGCATACGATTCCAATTTAAAGCCAATTTTACAGTTGAATTTACCGGCGGATAAATCAGATGGTAACTCATTGTGCGTGACAAAATGCAGCATTCCATTAATTGAGCTTTTATCGTCAGATGTATCCAACAGTAATTCTGCCAGTAAAGATCGCGCCAATTTTTTTTTGTCCCTCCAAATATTACCAGTACATTTATCGTTGAAAAATAGAATCGTTGGTAATTTTTTTACCTTATAAATTTATTGTCAAATCTGCCAATAATTTCGCCGGTAAATTTGTTGCTAATAGTCGAGGCTAAATCCGAGAGTAAATATGATGGTATTCAACGTTTTTCTTATAGTGTTGAACCACCATTCAGTTCGATTACTGCGTCGTCTCCTCCACCACTGCGCCGTTGTCGCTGCTGCCATGCTGGGAAGGTATGCATACTCTGATGTTTATATTGAGCTTTGATTAATGTATAATGTTTAATTAGATTATGTTTAATTTGATAGTGGGTTGATTCAACTCAAATATTAGATAATAGAAAACATTTTAGATGTATTGAGTTTAATTTAGTTGATCGTATATTAAAATAATTTAATAGTATAAATTTAAATCATAAAAATAGGTTAGTCTTATATAATGCATTTTTATAGATAATTTTTGATAAATTTTAATATAAATGGTGCTTTATAATTTTAGTAAAGTCCTCCTTATTAATTGTTGAATTCTTTTGTTTTTTTTTTCTTTTTTTAGGACTGAAGTTGTTAATTGCTAATAGTGATCACATTGAATAATCTACTTGTGATAAAGTGATTGCTATGGTTGATAGGTGCAACTATCCTTTGGCAAAGTAAACTATTTACCTTTTTTCTTGCATAAATTAAATTATATTACTTTTGCTACGGCATAACATTTATTAAGTTGTCACTTTTAATGCTATCTAACCTTATTCTAGTAATATAAACTTTTATGATTAACTTTAGGTTTAATTATTCTGTTAGTTCCTATAATTTCGCAAAATTTTCAATTAGATCCCTATACTTTTTTTCCTTTTAATTGGGTCCTGCACAAATTTTTTTTTTCAATTAGATCCCTACCGTAACAAAACCGTTTGATTTAACGGAATATTCCATTCCTAAATTGAATATTCTCTCAATTTTTTTAAATTCATAAATTATGTCTCCCTTTTTATATTGAGAAAGACAAAATTAACCCTTTACTCTTCCTCAACCTTTCCGTCTCCCTCCTCTACTCCAGCCTTTCTCTCTCACCTTCATTCTCACCATTTTCGTTCTATCAGAAAAGAAATCATAACAACCAGCTCCTTCTCTATCCTTCCCTCTTCTTCTTCTTTGTCTTCTGTGTCTTTCTCATTATAGGGACGATTATGGCCGACTGGATTTTACAGCCATAGTCGGAGACAGAAGCTCTGAAATGTCACCATTATTTTGATTTTAGACATAGATTCACATTTTTGCAGAGCCTAGGAACTGAAATCGGGAAGCTTTCTCCGACTCATGCGACAGGGGAACCAGATTTAGGTGAGAAACTAAACAAAGTTAATCAGAGCTGGAACTGGGTGCGTTTGATTCTCCTCATTGCAACCTTTCAGCGGTGAATCCAATTTTGATGTTCGTTTCTATCTGCTGGCTATACCTTCTCTGATTCATCTATTTTTCTCTCCTTCCTTACGTTTTCTTCTTCTGCAGGAAATCGAAAACTCGCTTGTTTATTTTCTTCGGTTGCGGTAGTTCTAGAAGGAATTGATTGTTCCTCAAGTGTAAGTTTACGGTGAGAGACATTGATTTTCATTCCCCTTTTCTGTATTTACAACTTCTTCTACCTCCTTGTTCGATTTTTTCACATTGTCTTGGTTTCAGAATTGGGGGAAAACAATTCGAACTTGGAGGCTCCGATTTTCAATGTAAAACTGGATTACCAAAAATATTTCAATAATATCTGCACCTCCCTCATTTGGTTGCCATCGTCCATCTTTCGATGCTGACTCAGTGAATGACTAATATCAAGTATTTAAGAATTAGCTGTGATTGCTCTTTACTTGTGGTGTTTGTTATATTTTCTTATCTTTTGTGTAGCCAGTTAATTGATCAACATAGTTAATGATATTCTAGATATGATGATATTTCAACTCTTTCTTCTTCATCTTGGTATCCCATTTTAATCTCTTTGTTTTTTTAGGAAGAATTGATTGACTGAGATTGGGAATAAGGAGAAGCTGAATGTTTTAGGGGTGTTCTATTCGTATCGTGTTGTTTTTTTTCAATTTTTTTTAGTTTTTTTCAGTTCTTGTCTCTCAAGCTGTGAATTCTTAAGTTGTGTGAATTTGTAGTTCAGTTTCAGTTTTGCTTAATTGTTTGCAACTTTTGTTTATTTCTCAAATTATATTCTAAATTTATATTCTAAATTTTGTTGATGGCTATGATCCATGGATTCTTCAAAATTAAGGATGTATTGTATTGCACTCATATCTTTCAAAGAGTATTTGAGCCAAGGGAATTGGAGTTCTTGGGTTTGACCGATAGTGAGTAGAATACCATAAATGGGGTAAGTTTTTTTTCTCTCTTTTACCTAATTATGAATCAAAGCTTTGTAGCTCTAATTGCATGTAACATAGCTGCTTAGAAGGGCTAATAGTTGGATTAATTTCTGCTTTATAAATTTAGTTTCTTGACGTTTTTGGTGCTTAGAAGAATGTGTTTATACATGAGAAGTGGCAACTAAAGCCTAAGAATTTTGCATTCTTAGGTGGTAAGGTCCTAAACATTTAGATAACCATTGAACAAAATTGTGGCTAGCCATTGATTTGAAGTCCTATCTCTAGTCTTATGCTTCTGTTTGGGAGATTGATAAACTTAGAAAGGTATTGATTTCAAGCTTTGCTCTGCCTCTGACATAATCTGTAGTTGTGAACGTGCAAATTACCTTAAAAATTTAATACTAGAGTATGTTTGGTTGGAGGATAAAAATGGGTTGGAAATTTTCAGGATGATCTGAAGAACTATAATTACTCTGATCCTAAATGTGGCATGAATACACTGTTTTCAATTAAGATTTAAATATTTCTTGTTTAGTTCAAAAATCTGTTCTCTACCTTTATTTTAGAATGCTTTGGTGTTGGTTTGTGATTGTAGGTGGTCCTAAAGCAGCATGTGCTGGTTGTGCTGGCTTTGCGGCATTCTCAGTCGTTATAGAGAAGTTCTTAGACAGGCATGAGTAGCTACCTATTGAATTGAAGTCACCCAATTTTGCATTCATTAGGCATAGCATAGATTTTCATAGTGATAATCTTTTGCCCATTTGCTAAAGGGCGCACACAAAATTGTAGTATTTTATTTTACATAGATTATTGCTTATTTGTATACAATATCAATTGGTGGATGCATTCCTCCAATTCCAAACTAGATGTAAGTATGCTCTTAAGTATTAATGTAAAGTTTATTATGCTGTCATTACTTTTGTGTGCATTCTTCTTTTGGTAGCTCCAATTCCAATTCCATTCTCTTTTTTAGGTTCTTAAGATAATGTATTTTGAAAGTAAAAAAAAAAAAGTACTTTTGGTATAATTTGTATATAAATAAGTAAAAGAATGATAGTGACAAAATAAAAGGGATTATAGGAATATTTTTCATGTTTTAGAATCATTGAATAGGGATTATAAGAATATCTTTCATTGAATATTTATAGTTTCACAGAATTTTCAATTAAGTCCTTATATTTTTTTCTTTTCAATTAGGTCCCTAAGGGTATAAAAGTAATTTCACAATTCACTAACATTTTTTTTGACGTTTAACGTTAATCACTACAACATTTTTTGTCTATTGCAACATATGTTCAAAACAACACTTTATACTAGTGAACTAGTGATAGAACTATAACAACATATTTTAAATCAACACACTATAAGTGATGTCTTTGATAAATTAAAAAACACTTATTAAGTGTTGCCCCATCAAATATACAGAAGCAACTATTATAAAGTTAATATCTTACTTTTTATAAGAGTTGTCTTTAAATTTATTTTAAACTTTATTTTTTAAGTGTTGTCTAAAGTTTTTAATGCCTCTTCTAAAAAATAAATTTTATCTTTAATACATATTTTAACTTTGATTATCATTTTCTATTAATTTTAAACTAAAACAAATCCAACTTAATAACAAAAAAATAATAAAATACAAAGTTAATTACGATTAGAAGATCAGAGGATTAGGGTTCTCCATTGCACAAGAAAAAGAGAAGACAGAAGGAAAAAATGCACGGTGAGGAGAGAGAGACAGAGAGTGATAAAGAGAAGAAAAGAAAGGGAGAACTGCCATCAAACGAGGAAGAAGAGAAAAGAGAAGAAGATGACGGAGAGAGAAGTTGCCACCGCCACTTTCTTCACCTCCAGCACCGTCTCTGCCTTGCGCTGTTGTTGTTGTTTCTACCTTGCGCTGCCAGATCTGCCACTACTGTAATCCCTCTTCTCTGCTCGTCGTCGTCGTGTTTCTCATTACTCGAGCTCATGCCTTGTTCTGCTCTGCTCCGTCGTGTTTTTCTGCTCGCGCCGTTCTGAAACCTTTGCTCTGCTCCGCCGTGGTGCCGTGCTCTATCCTCTCAGGCAAATCAACAACTCTCTGCCGTTCACCTCTTTCACTCAAGCCTCTCGCCTCAGCCTCGATCCTCAGCATTTCTTCTTCCATCGTCGTCATTGAAGGCTTGTAGATTGATTTTACATACTACTTGATTAATTTAGTTGAATTAATAACAATAGTTTCAGTATACATCTCTCTCTCTCTCTCCACGCACATCTCTTTCAGTTTAATCGATTGAAGAAGCTCACATAATCCTTTTCTTCTTTTCATTATTTTTGTAGTTTCGAGCTCGATCATGTCGAAGGACAAAGACTTTACCAATTTGTCGCTCACCTTCAAATACCTCTTAGGTTTGATTTAAATTGTTGTTTCTTTTTTGAGTAATCACAATTTAGCAATGTGATTATAGTTTAATTGTTTCATAATTTTTATAAAATAGTATTGCATTTTTAGGTTTGTATTTTGTTGTTCTGTTTTGTGTTTGGGAGTGCTTAGTTGCCAATCTTTGAACACAGGCATCTTATGGCTCTGTGTTTTCCTCTGAAGATTATCAAAGAAGTGTTACTAATGGTGAGCTTCAAAAAAAGATGAATGGTGAAAAAAAAGATTACAAGGTGCTACACTTGCTCTATTCTGTTTATTTTTAAGAACATTGTCTTACTCCTCTACACAATCAGTGGTTTGAGTTATCTTCAGTTTATTTATCAATAAAAAGTTTGGAAATATTGATAGTGCACTAATTATATATAACTAATTCACATGAATTAATTTTTATGGGAGAATCGATTTCCCTCTGTTCTTCACAACGCAGATTCATGTATGGCATTTTACTAAGCTAATGAAAAGCTTTTTTGTTAGCTGAAACTTCTGCTCTTCTCCGCCATTTTGAAATCTCTGACTTGCACTGCCGTTGCCATTTCTACCTGCGCTGCCGGATCCGCCGCTGCTGTAATCCCTCTTTTCCGCCTTGCGCTGCCTGAGTCGTCTCTGGTCGTCATCGCTGCTCGATGGTTGTCGTCGGCTCGCCAATGCCTCACGTCCTCGCTGCTCTGCCTGAGCTGTCTCTGCTGTAATCCTTACTGCTCGCTGCAATCATGTCTTAGGTTAGGGTTTTTTCCTCTGTAATCTTAGGAAGCTAATTCTATTCTCAAATTGGGGAAATTGAGGAATGTGTTTAGGATGTATATATGTTCTTTGAGAGGGTCTAGTGTATGTGCTTATTGAATATGCTTTTTTGAGTCGCTAGCATATAATGCTATGCTTTGAGGTTCGAGGCCCAAACATGTTCAGAAACAACTGTATGTACTGTGTATTTTTCCTTTTCTTTCTATTTTCACTTTCATCATCATGATGTGTGTATTTTTTGAGTTTCTTGTGCTGAATTTTCAATGTTTTCCCTAGCTTGTGGTTAGTACAGGCAACCGCAGAAGCTTTCAGAGTTGCTGATGCTCCTGCCAAGGTTTTCTTTCTTCTGATGGAAAATACTGAGGAGATTTTTCCATTTTGCGCACAGATCTTCCAGTTCCAGGCTCAGTGGTATTAATTTCTTAAATTCTGAGCTAAGTGATATACATATAGTGGTCTAAGTTTTTTGGCAATTAACTTAATTGAACATAACTTGTATAAAAAATGTATTGCTTTTCTATAACAGTATAGCTTTAAGATAATACTATTATATTGAAGAGATTTTATGTATCTCAATAATAAAAACTAAGCTTCATTGGTATATATGCAGGTTACTTGTGGTAGCAGCTGAGGTAATCAGTGGATATGTTATCCTTTGCCTTCCCTTCTTATATGTTTTAATGTTTGCATTGTACGACCATATGCTCATATGCTCTGGTACCAAGGTTTTCTATTTATGATCCTTGATATAGTAATATACTAACTAACTAAATGTCAAGTTTCACCTTTCAGTGATTTGTGGATCACTCATGTGGACAACCTAACGGTGCAAGAGCTCCATCTCCTGCTAATAATCCACTACTAGGATCCTTACCAAAGGCTGGAGGGTTTCCTCCTCTTGGTGAACATGGGGTGGGCTACTTTACTGATTTGGTTTCGTAGGCATTACATATTGTTATCTTTTGGTTCTTATTTTGGTGCTGGACTATTCTGTGGTTAATGTGTATAGCCTTTTCATCCTACTCCAGCACCTATGCCAACACCCCTGGCTGGTTGGATGTCAAATCCTACCATTGTAGCACATGCTGCAGTTTCTGGAGGAGCCACTATAGGTCTTGGTACTGCTATAGGTCTTGGTGCACCATCAATCCATGGTAATACATTTTCTTGCGGCCTGCTATTCTCGAGTTTGTAGTGGTTTTAACATCTAATTGGCTATGGTTCTAAATTCAATCTCTTACTTCTGACAAGTTTCATTGTCTTATTTAAGCTGCTTTGAAGGACCCTAGGACCCCTCCAACTAATCCTTCTGTTGACTACCCATCTGGAGATTCAAATAATGTCTCTAAGAGAACAAGACCAATGGGAATGTCGGATGAGGTAATCTGATAACACTTAGGGAAAAAATCACTAGTGGTCTTGTAATTCTTATCTATACAAATTTTTACAACTCACATTTCTGGAATCAACTTTTCATCATGTTGTGCAGGTAAATCTTCCTATCAATGTGTTGTCAGCTACGTTCCTAGGTCATGGTCATGGCCAGGCTTTTAATGCACCATATGACTTGCCAAAGACTATTATGCGGACTCTGAACCAGGATTCATCTCCTATGAGCATGGACTTCCATCCAGTTCAACAGACTATACTTCTTGGTCTGCTGCCTTTCTAAGACCTTTCAATAGTGTTTTTCACTTGAGTTAATTGTGTGTATTTGATGTTATTGTTCTCAGCTAAACATAAGTTCTTCCTTCTTTTCATCCAATGTATCAGTTGGTACAAATGTTGGGGACATTGCTTTGTGGGAAGTGGGTTCTAGGGAGTGGTTGGTCTTGAGGAATTTCAAAGTTTGGGATCTTAGTGCCTGTTCAATGCCATTTTAGGTTCCCCTTTTCTCCTTTATACATGAATTTTTATACCAAGCCCGGCTACTTGTAACTTATAGTTACTGAAATAAAGCTATATATGTGCAATTCAGGCTGCTCTTGTCAAAGATCCAGGTGTTTCTGTCAACCGTGTGATTTGGAGTCCAGATGGTGCTTTATTCGGTAAGTTGAAAGTTTTTAAATTATTCGTTTATGATATTCTCTAATGTATACTTTTTGAAGTCAACGCAACCAATCATTAATATGACTTTGTTCAACAAACAGGAGTTGCTTACGCAAGGTACATTGTTCAGATATACTCTTATCATGGTGGCGATGAAGTAAGGCAGCACTTGGAGGTAGACACAAACATTTGCATACATACACATTGGATAATTCTATCTTCTTACATTAGATTTTACTTATAACCATTTGCAATGCTTACAAAATTTATTTATTGCTTGTCAAGTATCTGTACCTTTAATTAAGGAGCGAAATTTCATTGATTGGAAGACTCTAAAAGCATGTATGTTATTCTAGTACTATTCCCTAAACCTTTATTATTATTATTTGGAATGGAAAAAACATAGCACTATTCAGAGTTGGAATTAAAAAAAAAAAGGTGGAATTACGAACATAACTTCCCCCTGATTTTCTATTATTGTTACAGGCTTTTAATGCTTTTGGGGAGTCTTGTGGATCGGTGATTCTGGATGCAGGGGTGAATATTATCTAGCTTTTATTTCTTAATCCTCGTTGAAAACCACCTTAGATTTATGTTCATGTAACGTGTTTTTAGACTTAGTGGCGAAAATTGTGTTAGGAATTTGTTATTACTTGTTTCCCATTTTATTGTAAATTTTAAAATAATTACACATGTATGAACAAAAAATTTTATTGTAAATTTTATTTTTTTGTATTTTTATTACAAAAGTAATTTTTATTTTTATCAAAAAGGCAATTCTTTTATTAGTTGCATATTTTGAATATTAGATAACACTTGTATGGTTGCATATCCAAAAAAAAAAAAAGCAACACTTGTATAGGTTGCATATCCAAAAGAAAAGGCAACCCTTGTATAGGTTGCATATTCAAAAGAAATGGCAATGCTTTAAAAGGTTGCATATTCAAAACTAATAGGCAACATTTTAAAGTATTGCAAATTCAAACTTATAAGCAACACATAAAAGGGTTGAATTTTATTGTAAATAGGCAACATTTTTTAGTAGTGGTCAAAATATGAGAAAAGACAACATTGCAAAAGTGTTGTCTCAAACACACTTTTGAAGTGTTGTTGTTTTTCAACCAAAGGCAACACTTACCAAGTGTTACTCTCAAAAGCGTTGCTTTTGAAATAAAAAAGTGTTGCCTTGATCTAAGGCAACGGCTGCATATGCAACGCCGCCCATAAACGTTGCCTTAGGTCCAAAAGTGTTGCCATAGATCAAAAGCAACTTTTTGTCAGTCTTTAGGCAGCACTTTTTAAATGTTGCCTCAACCTGAAAATGTTGTAGTGAATAGGGACTAAATTGAAAAAAAAATTAACGTATAGGGACCCAATTAAAAGGAAAAAAAGTATAGGGACCTAATTGAAAATTTTGCGAAACTATAGGGACCAACAGAGTAATTAAACCTTAACTTTAAGCATGTGATAAATCATTCTCTTATCTCTATCATATGTCACACATAAATGAAATTAAGCACTTGACTCCTCTATTATTATTAATTTTTTATTTAATATTTTTTATAATTTACTAACTTTATTTCTATTTTAAGATATTTTTTATTTGAATTTCGTTTAGTTTTAATCGTAAGTTATTTGTGTTGAGATATATGTGATTTGTTTGTGGAGTACTAAGGTCAGTTTTCTCTCTCTTAACGTGTTAAATTGTTTAAATTTTATATTAGACTTACTTTTCTTAGGATAGAGTTTTAGGACAGAAGTGGGAGAAAGTTGCTTAGTGGCGCCTTCTCAAACCCCTTATTTGTTGAAAAATTACGGAATAATAAGGGATTTCCCACTAGAACGGTTATGAATTGATGTTGTGTTTGTTTAATTTATGTTTGAAATTGTTTCATCTATAAAAATTGATAAATTTTTTTGGTAGAGGTCTTTGAATTAAAGTGAAACTCTGCCTAATTTTTGTTAAAATTATTTAAAAATATATTTAGTTTTTGAAAAAATAAAAATTACATTTGGTGGAGGATTTTAATTATAGAAGAAACTCTGCCAAACTTTCTAAAAAATGTAATAAGTTGTGTTGTTTGTTGCAAAATGATTCCAAGTCATCATGTGTGGATGTATGATAGGGACAACGGTCAACAAGGGTTAAAACCTGAGTTCTTTGAGGGGGTTGATGAGTTTGTTGCGTATGCCTTCAATATGGAACCGTTTAGCTCTCAAGGGGTATCTAGATGTCATTGCTATAAGGTACCGTTTGTTTTTAGAGACTAAGACTGAGACTCAGTATTGTGTTTTGTGGCTAGAGACTAGAACTAAAATTTTAGTCCTGAAACACAAAATTTTAATCCTTTCAGTACCTCCAGAAAGTGGAAACATATGGGATTAAAATTTTTGAGAATGGAGATTGAAACTTTAATAATATTTCTTCTCAAAGATATTATCATTAACTTTTAAAATTTCAAATCTATCCCTCAATCCCCATATTTATCTTAAACTAAATGTAATACTGAGATATAACTTAGTCAATACATTTTATATCAAACATAATAGAGAAACTTAACTTAGTCTTAGTATATTAGTCTCAGTCTCTCAGTCTCAGTATCCTTTCCAAACGCAGCCTAAGTGTGGGTTGACTAAGTGGTTAGCACCTTTGAATATAACATTCGATCTTTATCATATTGGGTTCAATGATGGGTATCAAATGTGGACGGAACACAAAGAAGTGGATGAGCAAGAAATCAATTGTCCAGCATCGAATTCCTTCGAAACAATCGAATACAAGGTGTATGTGTTTAAATGTGAATGATATGATCCAAGTCCATGACTAGGAATACGAAAGTACAAATACTACAATATTACTAAAGTAAATATGACCAGGAAATATAAGTATTATGATCCCTTTATTCTACTTCAAAATGTACGACAAGTAGTATACTATTTGCCTTATCCAAGGTCATGTAGGTCTGGTTGGATGGTTGTGGTTAAGACTAAGTCACGAGGTCACATCGAGTCTGATGGGACAGAGGGTCAAAGAACCTTACTAAATTGATGACCCAACACCTTTGAAGATGGTGGTTAATACTAATGATCTAATCACCCTTTGGATAGTTATTCTGAATAATGACATCATTGACCTTAGGGTAGACGATGAGACACTTCTAGTAGATGATGACAATATTCAAGAAAAAGAGAGGTCGATGGAGAGGAAGAAAAAGAAGAAGAAGACGAGTTTGATGATCAAGAAATTATCTCGGAAGAGAAGGATGAACTAGAAGAAGAAGAAGATGATGAATTCGAATAAGGTTAACCTAAATATAGTTTAACTAGATTGTTATACGTTTAAACTTTAATTAGTAAGATTATATAATTACAATGCATGCTAGATTTAGTTCTATCTTATGTAATTTTTTTATTAAATTTAATATAATTATATTGTTTCAGGTAGGCATGACAATAGGTAGAGGTGTCACGAGATAGCCTCGTGGTCAGGGTTGAGGGAGGGTGACTACAGGATCCTATGAGACTCCTCAGTCCTCGCCTTCTACCTCGACTGCCCCTGGGTCATCACAAGATCAACCCTTTATCATGGTCCTTAACCTTAATTACATGGGTCGTCCTACTGCACCAACCCCTCCTCTGAGCAGTCGTCCTCCGTTGATAGATTTGCCCAGATAATAATACATGTACACAGGAGTGTACCAAGCTGATGTAAGACAACCCATGGTTGAGCTACAAGAAGATCCCTGCTGAGACCAAAGAGCGATGGTTTCAAAAGTAGACGATAAAAACTCTACATATTGAAACTTTACCTAGTTTATATCTTCTATTTCGTGTAATTATATATTTAATTTCTATTAACTAGTACTAAAAAGTTTCTTCTACAGGAAAAATTTATGTGGGAGAAAACTCACGATACCATGATCAAGAAGATCTTTAATCATCGGATGGCTAGATGGCTTCAACAGATGCTTGAGAATGTATGTGAGAAGTGTGACCACCTTACTCAATGGATCTGCCCAAATGTTAAAAGGGCCCTCTATATAAAATATTTATTAATATAAAATATATATTGAAATATAAATACACATTAAAAATAAATTAAAATATTAAATTATATATATATTTATATAAAAATATATTATTGATTGATTTTAATATACAAATAGTATTTTTATATAACAAATAAAAGAAAAAAAGGAAATAAGTGAATGTATTTTTTATTTTTTTATTGGAATTGTCAATTGTTTATTAAACTGTAGTTAAATAATTAATTTTACCCTTTTGAATTTTGCTTTGTAGTAACAACCTAAACATGGATTTCATTTTAAAGTAAAAAGAATTCATAATATAATAGCTCAATTGAATTAAGTAGTCTACTTTGCAAGTCTTGGTGTTTGTCATTTTATAAGTGAATGGCTGATCATTATTGCGAAGATAATGAAGTTGTCGGTGAATGCCTTTTTTAGGGAACGGCTCTTCCTCGCGCTCTCTCCTCTCCGTCTCGGGCTTGGTAATGGCAATAGCTTGGCGGCAATAGAGCGTTAGCAGCAATGTATGGCAGCAATGCGTGTGACGGCTCGACGATTCGGTGGTGGCAACGGCCTTCCCTTTTGCCGGCAACACTCATCTTCCCCTCCGTTTCTCTCCCTCTCTCGCTGCTGTGTGTGTATGAGTGATCTTTTTGTGAGTGTTAGTGAGCTGAGTATGT
>NC_029789.2:22167535-22186716 GCF_000816755.2 Arachis ipaensis
CTGAGTATGTGCGGGTAGATGGGGCGAAACGGCGCTGGGTTAGGGAAAGATGTGGGTTAGGGTTTGAGTAGAGTAAAGTTAGGGTTTGGGTAGTTCAAGTATTTTGAATAAAAATAAGGGTAATATAGTAATTAAAAACGAATTTTGATCCAACTCTAAGATTTATAAAAATACTATTTAATTATCAATTTACAAATTATTTTTAAATAAATATTCTAATTCAATAATTGGAGATAATCAAATTAACCTTTAAATTATAAAATAAAGTTCAAAATTTAATTTTTCAAATTTAAAGCATATAAAATCCTCATTATTATTATATATATATTTTCAATCACTAAAACTTTAAATCAATAATACGAAAATACTCAATTAATATAAAAATCTCTAAAAATATATTCTCAAATAAATAAATAAATCATGGATATTTTATTATTTAATTTCCAAAAACCTGGGATCTTACACTAGACACCAACCTTGATTAGTAAATTTAGTATGACTAATTTATTACCCGCTTAGTATTGAACTTATGGGTCACACACTAACGAGTGTTCTAATCTTTGCTAAAGAATTATTTAATTATTATTTTGATTTGATAAATAAATAATTATATTAATTAAATAGAATATTATTATATTTTTTACTAATACTAAGATTATAATAATAATATGATAATTGAGAATATTAAATGAGAATTGAGAATAATTAGTTATTCTATTTCTAAATTTGAATTCTAAGTTTGGATGAGATCCTAACTGATTTTATTTCGTATTGAGTTATGATATGATTAATAAATTTAAAAGATTAAAGTTTAAAATAACGAGATATGATTTAAATTTGAATTGAGATTCAAATTTGAAATCAGTAACAAATCTCATACTATATTTATGTATGCCAAGAGTAGAGGAATAACATGAATAACACACAAGTATTTTATTCCTTTACCTTTAGACACATAACATATGTAAGTCTATTTTTTGGAGAAAAATTTTATGGTATGCAAAGAGTTGCAAGAGGTTTCTCAATTTAGATCTGATGTCCATTGGTCAAGGAGTTGACAACAAAAGTTGGTCTTGGTGTGGATACGCATAGCGCCTTCGTACCATCGAAAGAGAAAGTGATTTTTACTAGTATACTCAGATATTTAAATCTGATCTATATATTATATGAATAAAGTTTAAGCACAAAAATAAATCTTTAGGATTAATTTTTTTTTCTTCTGCTGCATGTTATGAACACATAGTAATCCTTCACTACAGTATTTGTTTCAAGCCATTTGATATCAATAACACATTTACTTTATAATCCACGACTCTTGTCTTTTTTCCTTATTTGCATTTGAGTTTCTGAAAAAGTTTCCAACTTTGATAAGTGATGACCTCTCCATTTGTTTGGTGTTTCAGTCTCCGATTGAATGTAAATTATTTGAAACTTTTATTTTTTGCTTGAGAATTTTCATGTTTGTGTGTATCTAATGAGTTTCTGGTCTTTTAGATATTGATGAGCTTTGGAATTTGATATGTATTCACCTCAGTTGATAGTTCCAACTTTGAGTCTTATTGCTTTGACTTGGTGCTTTTTTTTTTTAAAAAGTAAATACATATTGTTGTGTTTGATAACTTTCTATACTTGTGAAAAAATTTTGTTATACCATGTTGCTATTTACATTAGCATTATAAAGAATGATATATTGAATAATTCAGGAGAGGTATGACTCCTACATCATTACTTGAGGGAGCTCGGTGATTTCAAATTCATAATTGGTCAGGTTTGCTATTATAGACTGGGTTGGAGTTTTGATTCATCTAAAATTGTTTTATGTTATGTAACTTGCATATTCAATTTCATGATTTCAATTTCGTGATTTCAATTTTTTTTCTATTCCCCAATTAAAGAAGAAACATGATCAATACCCAAATAAAAATGGTCAAATAGATATTTTTTTGGGAGAAGAGAGTACGTGATTACAAGAAGCTAATACGGTAAGTACAAGAAGATTATAATTAGGTTATCAAGTTGATGAGGAACCAGAGAAACAATAATGGATCTTAAGAGAAAACAAAGAAAAACTTCCAAATAAAAACTTCCAAATAGTTCTAGATGCTTATTATACATACATAGAAGACGTTTTTTAATCAAATAATGTAATCTACTCTCATCTGTTTATTAATCATCCTTTTGAACTTTGCATTCAAAAAATAACAAAACAAATTAAAACTTCTTTTTACAAAAAATACATGTTTAAACATTTGCTTAAAGTTTTAATCTTATTTTGTGTATTTTTTTTCTATTCTCTTTTTTTTTAATATTTGATTAAATTCTTTTATTAAGCAATTAATTTCTTTGAATGACTAATTTTATTGTTTGTGTTCATCGAAAACATAGGGTTTTTTTTCTTTTTTTTTCTTGTGAAAATCCTGTAGAAATAATTTTTTTACTATAAGTTAAAAGCTTCTTCTCCTCCTTTCATATTTTATAGATATCTTGTTTGATCTGTAATAATAATGAAACTAATTTAAAATTAGGCATTTTGTATATACAATAATCTAAATTTCTTTAACATTTTGTGATTCTTATAATTTGTCAGTGTAATCTTTTCATCTCCATTATCCTATTTGTTATTTTGATTGCTCTGAATTCTAATTATAGTTCTCTGAAAATAATGTGAACTCTATAGTTTTTTTTTTCTTCCTCCTACTTGTGTAGAGATGACATGCTATTTTCTTAGACTTTTTAGTTTTTTCAAAAATAATATTTTACTAAAATTTTGATTGTTTGTTTATGCAACATATCCAAAAATCATAGGTTCTACCAACTATATAGGTTAGTTTTATTAAGTTTCAAAATTTAGTATAAGTTGTCTTATCAATGTAGAAGAGCGCTTTTGAAGTTTAATATGGAGGCATAGCTGGTGCTAGACGCTGATATGGGGAGGAGGGGTGCTTGACATTGGGGTGGTGTTAAGGGAAAATAAAACTCGGACCGTGCGACTGGGAAGACGCAACTCAGACCATGCGATTTATTGCTACCCCCAACCACATGTCGTTGGCCAGGTGCCCCAGAGACGGTGCCCATTTAACGCAACCAAGCCCCTCTATTGCATGTGTACTCAGGGATTTTACTTTCCCTTTCTTCCCCAACCAGCTTCGAAGCCTTCATTTTCTTCCTCATTCAACCATTTCTGCTTCATCTGTTTGAACTAAAAAAAACCCAAATATCAAAGAAATGAAAACCATACGGATAAGAGATTCATTTACTGTGAATTAAAAAAATGAAAATCCTGCACAACTCGGACCACGCAATTACTACCTACTTCCCCATTGAACAAAACGGACCATCCGATTTGTTCAACGAGAAATCGCAGGGTCCGATTTCTATTATGTGAGTTTCATTTTCTCCAAGCAAAACAGACCATCCGATTTGCATATAAATTTTTTGAAACAAAGAACTCGGAGGGTTCGATTTCTCCATACCAACTCTGATAAAAAAGCTGTCCCACATAACGGTGTAGAACCCCCATCTTCCATAACCCTGCAAAGCACCTACACCCCCTCCATAACCAAAAAAATTAGCCTGTAGAAGAGTGGGTGTGTATTTGCTTCACCTTTGTTTTCTTCCCAAAACTCATTCTTTCTCTCAATCTCTTGAAAAATAGTAAAGTAGGTATGAAATTACATAATTTAAATGTTGACCAAAAAAGGGTTAAAAGAAACTTCTTTTTTCTTTTAGTTAGAATAACCATACTCAAATCATATTTGTATAATATATTATTTGTTATTTAATTTGAGTTTATTTATATTGATGAAACAGTTACAACTTGATTAGTTGGTAGTAATAATAAAGTCGAGGCAGGAAAGAGACACTTTGAAAAGTGAAATCGAAAATGACTCAGAATGGAAGTTATGCAAAATTGTATATATGCTTCTTATTCCTATCATGAATGCATCGAAGCTTGTGTTCCCTGATCTCAAGTATCACAAGAACATAAAAAGTTATGGTTATCTATGCATGATTTCTATTTGATCTTTTTACATACTCAAACTTTATATTTTAATATTAAATATTGTTATTGTTGTTATATTTTGTTGTTCTATTTTATGTTTGTTCTGTGTTTGGGAGTGTTTAGTTGCCAATCTTCGAACACATGTACCTTATGTCTACGTTCTTTTTATTTTAATAAAAAATTGTTACTAATGGTGAGATTGAAAAAAAGATAAATATAAATAATCTTCCTTTGTGATCCTCCTACTAACTAATTGAAATTTATGCAGCCACCTAATTTCAGTTTATCACTTCCGGATGTTGGATATATATGTACTGGTCATGCTGTTGCAGGCACTAGGTCAGTTGTCTTTGATTTCTACCATTCTAATTGAATTTCAAGCTAAAACATAGTTTGTGATGAGACCACAAATCTTATTTATAGATGAACCTCTTTATTGTTTGGACATGTGTTCTTTTTCTTTTTTAACTCTTTAATTATAATATCATAGGTTGATTGAAGCTGAGACTGAGATATAAAATCTCTTTCCATCATATTATAGAATTTTTATTATATTTTAAATCTATGGTGCCAAAATTTGTGATGTCAAAATTAGGGAGCAATAATATGTGATGATGTTTTATTTTGCTAGATACATTTCCATTTAGATTTTTGATCCTTTTTTCTCTGTGCAAAGTTTGAGCATTGATTTTGTCAATCATGTTGTTTGATTTATTGGGGAAAAAGGCTAATCGATTGTGGTGTTTATCCAATTTCTATAACTTGATGCTATCAATTTTTTTTACTTTCACTGAGTGAACTCTCTAATAGCTTAATTTTGTTTTGTCTTTTATTTACTGAGGCAAATTATGGTTTGTTGATTATATAGTATGTCATTAGTTACATAATGTTAGTTTTTTTTTTGGAGAACTATATATCTAACTTATTTTGATTATTACCAAATTCATCCTGCTTCTCACTTATTTTGTATAGTCTCATTTTTTTGCTCATTATTTTTACAATAATCAATTAGTGATGTTTTGTTTAGTGATATAATTGTAAGTATTAGTCTTGCAATGATGACTAGAGTGGCCAGGAATGGAATTCAACAACCAGGCTTTAATTTTGTAGATAAATCGATTGACTTTGATCAAGTTTGATATGTAGCTAAAATTGCACTACTGTATATTATCTAGTTCAAAAGAATTGTTCATTTGGACAAATTGATATCTATTAAACTAGAAAACTCCATGAGATAAATGCCATATAGAGTTCTCTTAGAATTTAGTTTTTTTTTAGATTGATAATGAAAATGGTGTCCATGTTCACTAGGTACTTATAGTTTTGTCGATAGATTCAGGCTAAAAGATACCATGTGTTAGGATAATGTTTGGTTTTAGGGGTTGAATTTTATGTAATCTCAGAAAATCAAAATTTTACTATTTTTGTTGTTATGTTTTTTGAAGAGTTTTGTATTTTGAGCTTTTGTATTGTGTTGGTTATATATAAAAAAATTGTTTTAGTTCATTGAGGATATAACATGTAGAGTAGAGTAAAGAAAAATTAAAATGAATAAGAATAAATAAAAATTATAAAAAACTAAGCTTCTTAAAAAAGGATAAAAAGTTTAATATGGAGAAAAGTGGTGAGTTTTTGCTGGAAATGGAAGTTTTTGGTGTATATACGGATGAATCGACGTTGTAGAAGTGCAGGTACAACACGCAGGTAACGTGCTGACTCAGCACGCATCCAACATGTTGTCCAAATCAAAAGCAACACACACCATTCGTGTTTGACACGTGGCGCACATCCACGCAACACGCATCTTGCGTGTTTAACACGTGGCAGCCATTCAAGCAACACACACTGCGTTTTGTACACGTATCAAATGCTAGTTAAATGGCGTGAGTCTTCTGCCTATAAAAACCAAAGCTCGTTACCATTTTGCTTTATTGCGAGAGAGGTGTTTTCTTGCATGGTCGGTGTGATGGAGGAAACTGCAAATATAGTGGTTTACCACAACGGTGAGGTTATACGAAATACATATGAGGGGGTGAGCTTTGCGTGTGAGAATACATTTTTGTTTGTGGTTCCGTGTACTAGAACGTTCATGGAACTAAAGTACAGGCTCTGTCAGAGCATAGAGACTGATATTTTAAAAAGGGTGAACAACATTCTCTATAGGTGTCCAGTTGTCATATTTTGTGGCCTGATACAGTTTGAGGTTATGCTGATCATTGATAAAATAAGTATTCAGTGGATGTTTCATATTCACCAACAAACTCAGATGCAACACACAAGGATTGAGTTATATATTGAGTTTGAACATATAGTTGTGGATGAGGTTCAACATGACCCAGATGTGTAAGATGACAGAGCTGAGGCGTACGAAGGAATGAGCAACGATAGCGATGAGGAGTTCGAAGCTACGTACAAAGCCGGTGATGATGACAAAGACAGCGATGGGGGAAGTGAGGCAGTTGTGAAAACTTTAGTGATTCCAGCCATAGTTAGTCAACCGATGGACGTTCCACCTTTTATGGGTAGCTTTGATCTTGATGCCATGCATGCACCGGAGTTCCCCAAATATGCGAACATAGGTACGTGAGAAATGGGTAGTATGTTTCCTTGATTTTGTTTTGGGGGATCGATGAGCGAAAAATTTACTTTTATAGGTGTTGCTGATCCTGAGGATGGGGAGTTCAGAATCAGAATGGAATACGGTTAAAAAAAATCAGTCATTGTGGCAATTCAGAGTTACACTATCTCCAGAGGAGTCGATTATGTTGTTTATGAATCCGGACCACAGACGTTCTATGTAAAGTGCAAGTCTTGTGGACGTGGGTGCGACTGGCTTATTCGAGCCAGCTTGATAAAGAAAAAAGCCTATTGGGAGATTCAGAGATACAACAGGAGGCACACGTGTTCCATGAGAATAATCTCACAAGATTACTCCAAGTTAGACTCAAACACAATTGTTGAGGCTACGAAGCCATTGGTTGAATCTGACCCATCCATAAAAGTCAAATCTATAATTGTGAAAGTCCAAGCAAGATTCAACTACACTATTAGTTACCGGAAAGCATGGTTGGCAAAGCAAAAGTCGATAGCCAAGGTTTTCGGTGGATGAGAAGAATCTTACCAAGCTTTGCCGTTGTGGTTCTCGGTCATGGTTTAGAAGATGCCTGGTTCACAAGTCCAAATAGAAACACAACCCCTGTATAACGGAAGTCAAGAGGTGAACAGTGTTAAGATACTTCATCGGGTATTCTGGAGTTTCAATCCATGCATATGAGCTTTCAAATATTGTAAGCCGCTGGTTCAGGTTGACGGGACCCACTTATACAAAAAATATACAGGTTTCCTTTTGGTTGCAGTTGAGGTCTCTAATGCGTGGCACTTTTTCTCAGTAATTTACGAACACATGTTGTAAGAAGAAACTGCGAGGATATAATCTCTGATCGTCATGAGTCAATCCAGACCGCAGTAAATCGTAGCAGAGGTGATTGGAAACCTCCAAGAGCATGGTGAATGTTTGTATTCAGTACATTGGTAGCAACTTCTTAAGGGAATTCAAGGTCCCGTACTTGCAAAAGTTTGTGGTCAATATTAGTTATTCAAGGACAGTGGAGGAGTACAATGTCAGCTACAAGAGGTTGCAAAAATGAGGCGAGGCATATGTTCGTTGGTGCGACAACATCGAACCTCCACAGTGGATAATGGCATTTGACGAGGGATATCGATGGGGTCACATGATGATGAACCTTGTCGAGTGCATTAATTTAGTATTGAAGGGTGATGAGCGGATATTTTATATGCTTTTTGGCATCATTTTCATATAGTTTTCATTATGTTTTGTTTAATTTTATTAAGTTTTTATAGGTTTTAATGCAAAATTCATATTTTTGGTTTCTACTTTGAATTTGTGTGTTTTATGGTGATATCAGGTATTTTCTGGCTGAAATTAAGGAGCTTGAGCAGAAGCCTGATTCAGAAGCAGAGAATGGACTGCAGATGCTGTCAGGATCTGACCTCCGTGCACTCGAGGGAGCTTTTCTGGAGCTACAGAAGTCCAAATGGCACTCTCTTAACGGCTATGAAAAGCTAACATCCAGGGCTTTCCAGAAATATATAATAAGTGTTGGATTATTAATTTTGTTGCTGTTTATTGCTACTGATTAATGATAGGATGTTATCTTAACATCATTTTTGTTGATATACATTGTTGGGATTCATTGTTGAGGTTATATTTTGTTACTTGGTTTTGAGTTTTTCATGTTTAGCATTTGTGAATACCAAGTGTATGACATTGCCCTCAAGTATCCTAAATCTTTTAAATTGCATGTTTTGGCCACCATGTGATTTGATTTCATTATCTATGATGAGCCAATTTGTGTATTAACAATGCATTTTTTGTTAGGTGATGCTTGTTTAGGATTGACCCTTATTTACGTCACCTATTTTATGCATTGAGATTTTGGAATTGTGAATTTGGATGGTAAGCTCACCTAGTGACATATTTTTAAGCTTTTTAAGCTTTGTGGACCATGCTTGCTATGTGATTGATTTTCACTTCTATCTTCTTTTTCCTAAGTTTCATAGCACCCATGTCTTCCACTTTTATGTTAATTAGGTATCGCAAATAAACTTCAACATGTGTCATTGTTTGATGTGTGAGTTTTATATTTCATTTGGTTCACTAAGTTTACTTACACATCAATCAATGTCCATTCATTATCCAATTCACAAATTAATTATTTGCTTGAATGCTTTTATGCTTCTCCATTGCTTGTTTGGTTGTCTTAACCTACAAGTTCCCTTTGAAGTATTTCAAGCACACTAGGATGAGTGAAGTGCATACTTCTTTTGTGTAATTGTGACATATATTTTTATGCTAGTGTGTGTGTGTTCTAAACCATGCGCAACTTAGAACCCACACACCATTTTCTTCAATGTCACACTAATTCACTCACTTCATTCTAGTGATCATCAGCTCACCCCAACAATTTATGCTTTCTTGCTTTTGCATTTATCTGTCTCATTATATCCTGTTTTCTATTTTCAGGATAAGTCACCATAAGCAAAAATGGAAGCGGGAGAAAGAACATGCAGCAACCGGTTGATCCACCAGCTGAAGGTGGCAATCCGGAAAGTCGCCGTACCCCTTGCTCATCTTTGGAATGCACCGAGGATGGTGCAAACTTTTAAGTGTGGGGAGGTCGTCCGACCGAATCGGCCGTTTTTGGGTGACAATTTCTAATCCCAACACTTTCGCATCTCATTTTTAGGTCTTTTAGGATTTTTAGTTATACTTGTAAACTAAGGATTTTTTTAAAAAAAAATTTCTCAATCATAACGTTGCATCAATAAGCTTATTCAAAATGATGAAATTTTTCAAGAAATTTATCTATAGGCACCCCAATTGATTTGAAAAAAAAAATTTGGAACTTGCTTGAACTATATATTGTGGAACATGTTTTTGAGTTAAGAACACACAACCTTATGAGTTTTGAGCCTAATTGTGTGGTTACATCATACAACCACTATTTTCATTCTTGTGTGTATTATTCTCTTTCTATGATGGTAATCTTTGATTTGTTTGATTCTTTATATCCATTATTTTGTGTATGAATTCATTTATATGATTGAGGCCATCGTTTCAAATAGCTCACTTACCCAAATGGCCTTACCTTTTATCTACCATTGTTAGCTAACTTTGAGCCTATGCTAAACCCATTTGTTCTTAATTTTAGTACATTACAAGCTTAAAGTGAAAAACAATAAATGTCCCTTGTTTGGATCTTTGATTAGCTTAGGCTAGTGAGGGTGTTTATCATTTTAGTTTGGGAAATTTAGGAACATTGGTTGGGATAAAAGTGTATTTTGAGAGTTCATTGAAAATATTGGGAATTGGCTACATACTCATGTATTAATTAAATGTTAAACCATATGCATTGATACTTTTGTATATATTTTATTTCAAAAAGAAAAAAGAAATATAAAATAAAGAAAAATATATATCAAAAGAAAAATAAAAAAATAGAAAAAATGCAATAAAAAGGGGACAAAATGACCCAAAGTGAAGTTCAATAATAATCAATGCATATGTACTGTGATCAAAAAGAGAATGCATGAGTGTGTGAAAAGGTGAAGAATGGGTAGTTAGGTTAGCTTTGAATTATATAGGTTGTAGGTTAGGTGAGAGCTTAGGTTAATCAAAGATTCAAATTTCAAGCTCACTTAACCATATGCATTCTTACCTTGACTCTAGCCCCATTACAACCCATGGATAAGTCCTCATGATATTTGTATGCATGAATTGAATAATTGTTGATTGTTAGATAAAAAAAAAATCTTAGAAAACATGATTATCGGAGAATTGAGTGGATCAACCCTATACACTTGAGCGACTAGAGCGGATACACATCCGGTGAGGGTTCGATTGCTCAATTACATGTTTTCACCCATGATTATCTCTTATCTTGCAAGTTTGTAAATTCTCTTTAATAACTCAATTCAATTGTGGATTTGACTTGGTTGTTAATACCTTTAGCCCTTATGTTCATACAAGTATTCTTGGAAATTGATTTATTTTGACTAAGTAGTTGCATTCATTTAGATATATTGCATGTAGATAGGATGCATTTAGATAGTTTGTATTGAATAAATGTTGATATCATTTGTTTCTTTCTTGAGTTTAGCATGAGGACATGCTTAGTTTAAGTGTTGGGAGGTTTGATAAACCCTAATTTTGTGGTTTATCTTGTGTTGAATTTGGTGGGTTTTATCAACTTATCTCATATTTATTCAATGAAATAGCATGCTTTTGTAATTCTCCCTAATTTTGTGCTCAAGAGTGAAAACATGCTTTTTAGGCCTTAAAATTGATAAATTTAATTCACTTTAATCCCATTTGATGCCTTGATATGTTTGTTGAGTGATTTCAGACTTATAAGGCAAGGACTGGATGGAAGAAGTGAAGAGAAAAGCATGCAAAGTGGAGAATTCATAAAGAAATGAGCATCTGGAGGATTCAAGGCCACGGACATGTGTCATCCACGCATACGCGTGAAGAGGACATTCATGGCCACGCGCACACGTGATGTTGGTCACGTGACCTCATTAAAGTGAAGATGCTGGGGGCGATTTTTGAGCTTGCCAGTCCCAAATCCAACTCATTTCTAGGGCTATTTGATGCAAAATTCAAGATTGGACAAAGGGGAAAAATTAGTTAGTGTAGGAAGCATGCCTTAGGTTAGTTCTAGAGAGAGAAGCTCCCTCTTCTCTCTAGAAATTAGGGTTCTTAGTTTATTTTTATTTTAGATTTAGGTTTAATTACTTGTTTTGATTTAGTCTCCTTTACTTTTCCTTATTGATTTGCTTTAATTTCCTTAGTTCCTCTTGTTAATTTCTCTTTTGTGCCTCTTTTTAGTTTATGAACACTTTTGTTGATTTTAATTTCCTTTAATGCAATTGATGTCTTTTTATGTTTCTTTGATATTTGCTTGAGTTCTTGTTGTTATTTTCTTGCATTGGTAGTTGTAGATTTATTATTCTTGCAATTTTATGATGCTTTCCTTTTATGCCTTCCAAGTGTTTGACAAAATGCTTAGTTGGATGTTAGAATAGATTTTTGAGCATTCTTGGCTTGAAAAGAGAAATTAGGCAATCTTGAGTCATTAATACCCAACTTATGTTGGTGATCTAGAGTTGTTAGTTAATATTATTTCCATTGACTCTAATCTCTTGCTAATTCAATTAGTGAGTTGATTAGGACTTTTGGATTGAGATTAACTAGTCCTATTTGACTTTCTCTCAATATGAAGATAACATTATACCTTCTTCCTATGTTGGAGATGACAAAATAGGATTAGCTCTTGTTAATTATTATATTATGATTAAGGACTAGGATAGAAAGCCTAGATTCTCAATCCTTGCCATGGATGCTTCTTTTTAGTAATTATTACCTTTAATTGTTTTCTTTACTTTATTGTCATTTAATTTCTTGCGTCTTTATCGACCCAACCCCCATGAAACTCATAACGAATAATTAGGCACTTGATTGTAATTCCTAGGAAGAACGACCTGGGACTAATACTCTCGGTTATTTTTATTGGGTTGGACTTGTGACAACCAAAATTAAACTTTGATTGAGGATCGATTGTCGGTTTGGGCTATGCTCACAACGAAATTATTTGTTAAATTTCGAACCGGTATAAATCCTCACATCATTTAGATTAGGTACTTTTTAATTTTGTTTGAGTCTTTTACTCTCTTTTTCGAAAAAAAATAAAAAAATTTTAAAAAATCTTTGCTTTTCTGTCTGTTCTTTATCTTTTTGTTTGAGTCTTTGTTCTTGTTCTTGTTAAAGTTTCGAACTTTCTTGCTTTCTTTTCAAAAAAAAATTTCAAAAATAGTGTCTTTTGTTTGAGTCTAGTGTCAATTTTAAAGTTTGGTGTCCTTTGTGTGTTCTTTGTTTCCTTTGAATTTTCGAAACTGTTCTTAGTGTTCTTTCTTGGTATTCAAGTTGCTCTTGTTTCTTTTCTTGTTTTGATCTTAAAATTTTTAAGTTTAGTGTCTTTTGGTGTTTTTCTTTTTAAGTTTTCGAAAATTTAGTGTTTTAGATCTAAAAAAATTTTAAGTTTGGTGTCTTTTGGTTGTTTTTCTCTTTCTTCATTAATTCAAAAAAATAAAAAAAATATATTTTCTATCTTTATTTCAAAAAGATTTTCGAAAATTTTAACAAAAATTTTTCAAATTTTAATTTCAAATTATTATCTTATCTTATCTTAGTTTCAAATTTCAAATTTCAATTCTTATCTTTTCAAATCTTGTTTTTCAAATCTTCACCATATCTTATCTTTTCTAACTTAATTTCAAATCTTTATCTTATCTTGTTTCAATTTCAAAATTCAAAACAAAATCTTTTTCAAATCTTTTCAATTTCTATCTTATCTTTTCTAATTTTAAATTTCAAAATTAAATATTTTTCAAATCTTCTATCTTATCTTATTTTCAAATCTTTCTTAATTAGTTACTTGTTTTTTCTTTCTTCTTTTTCAAAACTTCCTAACTAATTCCTCTCTGTCTTATTTCAAAAACTTCTCATCTCTTTTTCTCTCTTCTTTTTCGAAAATCATCATTTAATTTTCAAATCTTTTTAGTTAATTAGCTTTTATTTTTGAATTTAATTAATAAACAAAATAAAAACAAAAATATTTTAATTCTAGTTTCCCTTCTTACTTCTAATTTTCGAATTCCTTACCCCTTTATTCGAATTCTTCTTCTCTTTTCTCCATCTTCATTCTTCTTTCTTCTTCATATCTCATAGGAAGTCCTCTATTCTTTAACATAGAGCTCCCATTCTTCTTCTTTCTTGTTTTCTTTTTCTTGTTTATGAGCAGGAACAGGGATAAAGAACCTCTCTTTGATCCTGATCCTGAACCTGAGAAGACTCTAAGGAGGCATTTACAACAAGTTAAAGCACAACACTCTGGAAGAGATCTCACAGAACTTTTCGAACAAGAAATAGAGAATACAAACATGGCAGCCGAACAGAACAATGGAGGAGATGCAAGGAAGGTTCTTGGTGACTTCACTGCACCCACTTCTGACTTCTATGGCATAAGTATCACTATACCTGCCATTAGAGCTAATAACTTTGAGCTAAAGCCTCAGTTAGTCTCTCTAATGCAACAGAATTGCAAGTTCCATGGATTTTCACTGGAAGATCCACATCAGTTCTTATCTGAATTCTTGCAAATCTGTGATACTTTTAAGACCAATAGAGTGGATCCTGAGGTCTACAGACTTATGCTTTTCCCTTTTTCTGTTAGAGACAGAGCTAGGATATGGTTGGATTCTCAACCTAAGGAAAGCCTAGACTCTTGGAAAAAGCTGGTCAATGCTTTCTTGGCCAAGTTCTTTCCACCTCAAAAACTGAGCAAGCTCAGGGTGAAAGTTCAAACCTTTAGACAAAGAGAGGGTGAATCCCTCTATGAAGCTTGGGAAAAATACAAGCAACTGATCAAGAGGTGTCCTCCTGACATGCTCTCAGAATGGCCTATCCTAGGAATCTTCTATGATGGTCTATATGAGATATCCAAGATGTCCTTGGATCATTCTACTGGTGGATCACTCCACTTGAAGAAAATGTCTGAAGGTACAGGAACTCATTGAAATGGTTGCAAAAAACAAATTTGTGTACACTTCTGAGAGGAACCCTGTGAACAATGGGGTAGCTCAGAAGAAAAGAGTCTTGGAAGTTGACACTCTGAATGCCATATTGGCTCAGAACAAGATATTGACTCAACAAGTCAATATGATCTCTCAGCATCTGACTGGAGTGCAAGCTGCAACTAGCAGCTTTCAAGACATCTCCTATGATAGAGATGCATATGATCCAGATCAACCCATGATGGAAGAGGTAAATTACATGGGTGGACCCTATGGAAACACCTACAACTCCTCATGGAGAAATCATCCTAACCTCTCATGGAAGGATCAACAAAAGCCTCAGCAAGGCTTCAACAATAATCAAGGTGGCAGAACCCAGAATAGGTTCAACAACAGCCAACATTCCCATCTTCTCAGCAATAGATGGAGACTTCTAAGCAGAGTCTTTCTGACTTAGCAACCACAGTCTCTGAACTCTCTAAGACCACTCACAGTTTTATAACAGAATCTAGATCCTCTATCAGAAATTTGGAGGTACAAGTTGGTCAGTTGAGCAAGAGAATCCCTGAGACCCCTCCTAACACTCTTCCTAGTAACACTGAAGTGAACCCAAGAGAAGAGTGCAAGGCCATCACTGTAGAAGCTGAGGCCAAACCTGAAGGGGATACTCTGAAGTTGAACGCCAGTAAAGAAGTCTTTACTGGGCGTTCAACGCCCACAGAAGCACCATTACTGGCGTTGAACGCCAGTAAGGGAGACCTTACTGGGCGTTCAATGCCCAAGGAGGCACCATCACTGGCGTTGAACGCCAGAAGGAAGACCTTACTGGGCGTTCAATGCCCAACAAGCCACGATCATTGGCGTTCAACACCAATAAGGAGCACCTTACTGGGCGTTCAACGCCCATGGCAATACAAAAGCTGGCATTGAACACCAGTGAAGATATCCATGATGGGCGTTTAATGCCCAAAGAAACACAAGTCCTGGCATTGAATGCCACAATAGGGATAGTTGGCAACCCTCAGCCCACTGAGAACTTCCCTATTGAAGAACTAATAGAACCCAAGGTTCATGAGGAGCCTATTGAAGTTCCCTTGAATGCTTGGTTAAGAATCATAGAATCTGAAGAGTACTCCTCCTCTGACGAGGAAGAGAAAACTAGGGAAGAGCAAGTTACTCAGTACCTAAGACTTCTCATGAAGCTGAATGCTAAGTTCTTTGGAAAGGAACCATTGGAGGAAGAACCTCCAGTGCTCACCAAGGAACTCAATGCCTTGGTTTAGCAGAAGTTACCTTAGAAGAAGCCGAATCCCGGATGCTTCTTAATTCCTTGCACCATAGGTACCATGACTTTGATAAGGCTCTGTGTGATCTAGTGTCAAGCATAAACCTCATGCCTCTCTCTGTAATGGAGAGGCTGGAAATCTTTGAGGTATAAGCTGCAAGAATCTCACTAGAGATGGCAGACAGGTGATGCACTACTATTTTGTGGTATATTTTGTACTTAATTGAGTGGATTTTATCCACTATTCTCACACTTGTTCATTGAATTTGCATGTTTTACATGTTCCTTCCTGATTTTGTGCTATGATTGAAAACATGTTTCTTTGGTCTTAAATTTTCTATGTTTAATCCTCTCTTATCACCATTCGATGCCTTGATATGTGTGTTAAGTTTTTTCAGGATTTATAGGGCAGGAATGGCTTAGATGATGGAAAGGAAGCATGCAAAAGTGGAAGGAATACAAGAAATTGAAGGAATTGCTAAACTGTCCAGCCTGACCTCTTTGCACTTAACTGACCATAACCTGAGCTACAAAGGTCCAAATGAGGCGGTTCCAGTTGCGTTGGAAAGTTAATATCCGGGGCTTTAAAATGATATATAATTTGTCATAGTTTCCCTGAAGATAGGTGACACGCACGCGTGCATCACGCGCACGCGTCGCATCTGTGAAATTTCAGCGTATTTGAATTCGCCCCCAACGATTTCTGGGCTGTTTCTGGCCCAGTTTTTTGCCCAGAAAACACAAATTAGAGGCTGCAGAGTGGAGGAATCAGAAGACAACTTTCATACACATAATTTTAGGTTTTTAGATGTAGCTTTTAGAGAGAGAGGCTCTCTCCTCTCTCTAGGATTTAGGATTCCTAGTTTTATGCTTTTGAGTTGGATATTACAAAGAGTTACTACCCCGTTGAAGTCTTTATCATTCTAGTTTGTTTTCTTTTTTCCTTACTCTTTCATATCCTTAATCTTTGTTCAAAGTTACAATTGGATTGTTTTTAGAATTTATTAATGCAAGCAGTATTTTTCTATTTAAATTTTATTATTTGTTTAATTGCTTCCAATTGATTTTAATTACTATGTCCCCTTTTTACTTCTCTTATAAGACAACGAAGATGGTATTCATGTTGACAGAGTAGACTCCCAACATGACTTGGGAGTTGATTAAAAGGAGACCCTTGAGTTGGAATGCTCAAGTGATTAGTTAAATTAGAAGTTGTTGGCTAATTCTCTATTTACTAACGCTAATCCTTCCCAAGGGAGAGGATTAGGATTTGCGAATAAGAGTTAGCTCAATCACTTGACTTTCCTTTATTTAGTAAGGGTTAACTAAGTGAAAATAACAACCTTTTGATACTACACTTGAGAAAATTCAACAAGGATAGAACTTCCAATTGATCATTCTCCCAGTCAAGGCTTTTTATTTTAATTACATAAAACTTCTTGTTAATTTTCATTGCTTTAATTTATAATTATTTATTTTCCCATTCCTCATTCCAAAATTTCTCAGAAAAAATTCATAACCAATAATAACTACAACTCCCTGCAATTCCTTGAGAGACGACCCGAGGTTTAAATACTTCGGTTATAAATTTTATTAGGTTTGCTTTAGTGACAAACAAGTTTTTGTACGAAAGGATTCTTTGTTGGTTTAGAAACTATACTTTCGACGAGACTTTATTTGTGAATTTCTTTACTAGCAAAGATCCGTTCGTCAACAGGTTAATGAAAAAGGCTTATGGACTGGTAGAGGATGTCTTGGTGAAGGTTGAAGACCTTTACATCCCTGCTGATTTCATAATCCTAGATACTAGGGAGAAAGAGGATGAATCCATCATCCTTGGAAGACGCTTCCTAGCTACAGCCAAGGCTGTGATTGATGAAGACAAAGGAGAACTAGTCCTGTAATTAGATGAGGACTATCTTGTGTTCAAGGTTCATAAACCTCATTCTAGCTCAGCTGAAGGAAGCACCATTCATAAACATGAAGTGCTTCAACCACTCCTCTCAGTGCAGAGCCTAACAGAGCCCCTAGACACCAACTCTAAGTTTGGTGTTGGGCAACCATTATCAAGCACTGAGAATAAAAGTACTAAGAAGAAAGTACCTAAAGGCTGGAGGGATAAGAAAATCTCCATTGAAGGCTTCTCACCTGGCATGAGAGTTGTTGATGAGCGGATAATTTATACGCTTTTTGGCACTGTTTTTAGTATATTTTTAGTATATTTTAGTTAGTTTTATTGTATTTTTATTAGTTTTTATTTAAAATTCACTTTTCTGGATTTTACTATGAGTTTGTGTGTTTTTCTGTGATTTCAGGTATTTTTTGGCTGAAATTGAGGGACCTGAGCAAAAATCTGATCCAGAGGCTGAAAAAGGACTGCAGATGCTGTTGGATTCTGACCTCTCTACACTCGAAGTAGATTTTCTGGAGCTACCAAAGCCTAATTGGTGCGCTCTCAATTGCGTTGGAAAGTAGACATCCTGGGCTTTTCAGAAATATATAATAGTCTATACTTTGCCCAAGTTTTGATGGCCCAAACCGGCATTCTAAGTCAGCTTAAGAATTCTGGCGTTTAATGCCAGAACTGGCATAAAAGCTGGAGTTAAATGCCCAAACTGGCACAAAAGCTGGCGTTTAACTCCAAGAAAAGTCTCTACACATAAAAGCTTCAATGCTCAGTCCAAGCACAGACCAAGTCTTTACTCATTTTCTGTAACCCTAGGTCACTAGTTTACTATAAAAACTACTTTTAGTGATTCATCTTGTACCTCATGACACTTTACACGTTTCATATTGTATCTTCTACGGCATGAGTCTCTAAACCCCATTGTTGGGGGTGAGGAGCTCTGCTGTTCTTCATGAATTAATGCAATTACTACTGTTTTTTATTCTATCACGCTTGCTTCTATTCTAAGATATTCATTCGCACTTCAACCTGATGAATGTGATGATCCGTGACACTCATCATCATTCTCACCTATGAACGCGTGCCTGACAACCACCTCCGTTCTACCTTAGATTGAATGCATATCTCTTAGCCTCATGATTCAGATCAGAGTCTTCGTGGTATAAGCTAGAACTATTGGCGGCCATTCCTGAGATCCAGAACGTCTAAACCTTGTCTGTGGTATTCTGAGTAGGATCTGGGAAGGGATGACTGTGACGAGCTTCAAACTCGCGAGTGTTGGGCGTAGTGACAGACGCAAAAGGATCAATGGATCCTATTCCAACATGATCAAGAACCGACAGATGATTAGCCATGCGGTGACAGTGCATTTGGAACATTGTCACTGAGAGGATGGGAAGTAGCCATTGACAACGGTGATGCCCAAATTAAAGCTTGCCATGGAAGGAGCCTTGCGTGCATGAAGAAGAAGATAGTAGGAAAGCAGAGATTCAGAAGACAAAGCATCTCCAAAGCCACAACCTGTTCTTCATTACTGCAAAACAAGTATTTATTTCATGTTCTTTTACTTTTTACAATTAAATATGAGAATTATTGATATCCTGACTAAGAGTTACAAGATAACCATAGCTTGCTTCAAGCCGACAATCTCCATGGGATCGACCCTTACTCACGTAAGGTATTACTTGGACGACCCAGTGCACTTGCTGGTTAGTTGTGCGGAGTTGCAAAAGTGTGATTGTAATTTCGTGCACCAAGTTTTTGTTTTTGTTGCCAGGGATTGTTCAAGTTTGGACAACTGACGGTTTATCTTGTTGCTTAGATTAGGAATA
>NC_029789.2:22187390-22197868 GCF_000816755.2 Arachis ipaensis
TTTCCTTATTTTACTCATAAATTTCGAAATTTGCATTAAATTAGTCAAAGATTTTCAAAATCATATCTTTTTTTTAGTCAAGTCAATATTCTAATTTCAAAAATTGATCTTTTCAAATCTTTTTCAAAAATCAAATCTTTTTAATTTCTTCAATCATATCTTTTCAATCATATCTTTTTTTTAAATTGCAATTATATCTTCTCAATCATATCTTTTTCAGAATAATTTTCAATCATATCTTTTTGATTGCTAATTTCAAAATCTTTTTAATTAATTAATTAAATTAGTTTTCAATTTGCTTTTATTTCATTTTCCTCTAATTTTCGAAAACCATATCCAAAATTTTTCAAATCTTTTTAATTAATTAGCCATTTTAGCATTCGAATTATTTATTTATCTTTTTATTTTTTCTTAAATTTTCGAAACTTTTATTTTATTTTTCATTTATTTTGTTTTATTTTTTCGGTTACTTTTAATTAAATAAAATAAAAAAAATTCATATCAATTCCCTTTTCTCCATCATGGACATAAGTGGAAGTGGACAGTCCAGAAGGACTCTGGGGTCATTTGCTAACCCCATTACAACTGCATATGGGAGTAGCATCTGTATACCTCCCATCAAAGCAAGCAGTTTTGAGCTAAATCCTCAGCTCATTATCATGGTGCAGCAAAATTGCCAGTATTCCGGTCTTCCACAGGAAGAACCTACTGAGTTTCTGGCACAGTTCTTACAAAATGCTGACACAGTACATGATAAAGAAGTGGATCAGGATGTCTACAGATTATTACTATTTTCATTTGCTGTAAAAGATCAAGCTAAGAGGTGGTTAAATAACCAACCCACAGCAAGCATAAAAACATGGAGACAGTTATCAGACAAATTCCTGAATCAATTTTACCCTCCAAAAAGGATGACACAGCTAAGGCTGGACATCCAAGGCTTTAGACAAGAGGATAATGAATCCCTTTATAATGCCTGGGAGAGGTACAGAGGGATGCTAAGGAAATGCCCCTCTGAAATATTTTCAGAGTGGGTACAGTTAGATATCTTCTACTATGGGCTTACAGAAAGAGCTCAAATGTCTCTAGACTACTCAGCTGGTGGATCTATACACATGAGAAAGACAATTGAAGAGGCTCAAAAACTTATAGATGCGGTTGCTAGAAATCAACACTTGTACTCTAGTAGTGAGTCCTCCATAAAGGAAGAAGCTAGGGCAGTAACTACTGACCCTAATCCTCAAGAACAGATTATTGAGCTTAATCAACAATTACTCCTTATGACAAAACAATTAGCAGAATTTAAAGAGATGCTCCAAGACACTAAAAATGCTAACAAGAATATGGAAGCACAATTGAATCAAACAAGACAGCAGCTATCTAAACAAATAACAAAAAAATGCCAAGCTGTCCAATTAAGGAGCGGGAAGACATTGAATAAATCAGATCAAAGTAGCAGAAAGCCAAGAAAGGAACAACTGACAGAGGATGACCAACCCACTATGCAAAATTCCTCTGAGGACAGCAAGAGCCCAGAGAGGAATAATTCTGGCGTTTAAACGCCAATGAGGGATCAGACACCTGCAAGTGCTGATAGTAACCCCTCTAAGAAGGCTTCTCCAACCACTTCTGTAGGGAATAAACCTGTAGCAACTAAGGTTGAAGAGTATAGAGCCAAGATGCCTTATCCTCAGAAACTCTGCCAAGCAGAGCAGGATAAACAATTTGCCCGCTTTGCAGACTATCTCAGGACTCTTGAGATAAAGATCCCATTTACAGAGGCACTTGAGCAAATACCCTCTTATGCTAAGTTCAAGAAAGAGATCTTAAGTCATAAGAAGGATTGGAGAGAAACTGAAAAAGTGTTTCTCACTGAAGAATGCAGTGCAGTCATTCTAAAAAGCTTACCAGAGAAGCTTCAAGATCTAGGGAGCTTTATGATACCATGCACATTAGAGGGTGCTTGTACCAAGATAGCTCTATGTGACCTTGGAGCAAGTATAAATCTAATACCTGCATCCACCATCAGAAAGCTTGGCTTGACTGAAGAGGTCAAACCAACCCGGATATGTATTTAACTTGCTGATGGCTCCATTAAATACCCATCAGGCATAATTGAGGAGATGATTGTCAAGGTTGGGCCATTTGCCTTTCTCACTGACTTTGTAGTGCTGGAAATAGAGGAGCACAAGAGTGCAACTCTGACTCTAGGAAGACCTTTCCTAGCAACTGGACGAACTCTCATTGATGTCCAAAAAGGGGAAGTGACCCTAAGAGTCAATGAGGATGAGTTCAAGTTAAATGTTGTCAAAGCTATGCAACATCTAGACACGTCAAATGACTGCATGAGCATTGATATTATTGACTCCCTCGTGGAAGAGGTCAATATGACTGAAAGTCTTGAATCAGAGCTAGAGGACATCTTTAAAGATGTTCAGCCTGATCTGGAGGAATCAGAGGAAATAAAAGAACCTTTGAAAATCCCTCAGGAAGAGGAGAAACCTCCTAAACCCAAGCTCAAACCACTACCACCATCCCTGAAATATGCATTTCTGGGAGAGGGTGACACTTTTCCAGTGATCATAAGCTCTGCTTTAAATCCACAGGAAGAGAAAGCACTAATTCAAGTGCTAAGGACACACAAGACAGCTCTTGGGTGGTCCATAAGTGACCTTAAGGGCATTAGCCCAGCAAGATGCATGCACAAGATCCTATTGGAGGATGATACTAAGCTAGTGGTTCAACCACAGAGGCGGCTAAATCCAGCCATGAAGGAAGTGGTGCAGAAAGAGGTCACTAAGTTACTAGAGGCTGGGATTATTTATCCTATTTCGGATAGCCCCTGGGTGAGTCCTGTCCACGTTGTCCCCAAGAAGGGAGGCATGACAGTGGTTCATAATGAAAAGAATGAACTGGTTCCTACAAGAACAGTTACAGGGTGGCGTATGTGTATTGACTACAGAAGGCTCAATACAGCCACCCGAAAGGATCACTTTCCTTTACCATTCATAGACCAGATGCTAGAGAGACTAGCAGGTTATGAATATTATTGCTTTTTGGATGGCTATTCAGGTTACAACCAAATTGCAGTGGATCCTCTAGACCAAGAGAAAACAACATTTACATGTCCTTCTGGAGTATTTGCCTACAGAAGGATACATTTTGGTCTGTGCAATGCACCTGCAACCTTTCAGAGATGCATGCTCTCTATTTTCTCTGATATGGTGAAAAAATTTCTGGAAGTCTTCATGGATGACTTTTCAGTATTTGGAGACTCATTCAGCTCCTGTCTTGACCATTTAGCACTTGTTCTGAAAAGATGCCAAGAGACCAACTTAGTTTTAAACTGAGAAAAATGTCACTTCATGGTGACTGAAGGAATTGTCCTTGGGCATAAAATTTCAAACAAGGGAATAGAGGTGGATCAAACTAAAGTGGAAGTAATTGAAAAATTACCACCACCTGCCAATGTAAAGGCAATCAGAAGCTTTCTGGGACATGCAGGATTCTACAGGAGGTTTATACAGGATTTTTCAAAAATTGCAAAACCTCTGAACAATCTGCTAGCTGCTGACACGTCATTTGTATTTGACACAGAGTGTCTGCAAGTGTTTGAAACCCTGAAAGCTAAGCTGGTCACAGCACCAGTCATTTCTGCACCAGACTGGACATTACCATTCGAACTAATGTGTGATGCCAGTGACCATGCCTTTGGTGCAATGTTGGGACAGAGGCATAACAAGCTTCTGCACGTTATTTACTATGCTAGCCGTGTTTTAAATGATGCACATACAGAAGAATTACACAACCACAGAAAAAGAGTTACTTGCAGTGGTTTATGCCATTGACAAGTTTAGATCCTATTTAGTAGGTTCAAAAGTGATTGTGTATACAGACCATGCTGCTCTTAAATACCTACTCACAAAGCAGGATTCAAAACCCAGGCTCATAAGATGGGTGTTGCTTCTGCAAGAGTTTGATATAGAAATAAGAGACAGAAAAGGGACAGAGAACCAGGTAGCTGATCACCTGTCCCGGATAGAACCAGTAGCAGGGGCGTCCCTTCCTCCTACTGAGATCTCTGAAACCTTTCCAGATGAGCAACTCTTCGCCATTCTGGAAGCACCATGGTTTGCAAACAGGAAAGGGAAGAAGCATGAAAGGCTTCTCTCAATACGGAGTCAAATAAAACCCCCACATTCAAACTCTAAGTTTGGTGTTGGGAGGCTGTTCATACCCTGGGTCGAGCTACCCGACCTGGGATGATTGGCAACAAAGCGACCGACCTCTTCAGGTCAGGCTACCCGACCTCTTGTCAAAGAGGTCGGCCAAATCAACAGGAGAACCCAATAAAGGGCCCAAATAGAGGAACACGACCCAAATCCCCAGGCCGTACGAGCCTATAGAGATAAGGGCGGTTCCTTTGAAGATAAGCTGACCTCAACTCAAAAGATAAAGATAAGATAAGATAACAAACTTATCTTATCTAAAAAGGTCACTATCACACCATTATAAATACACTGGAGCACCCAGGTATAACTCATACTCTGATTCTACTAAAAACCTGCTTAATACCCGTGCTAACTTAAGTATCGGAGTCTCTTGCAGGTACCCCCCAGCCTCCGGTGGCCAAGGATCAGCAGTGCAGCAAGTCCAACAAGTCGGACACAACAACTCCGGCCGCCACCAGCCAGCCGGACACACCATCTCCGACCAGTACAGAAGATCTCATCCGAGATTGATCTCCAGTTTCAGGTAACCCTCAGAACATTGGCGCCGTTGCCGGGGAACCTGAAAGTCATCCCAATACCATGGTGGACGGCCATGACAATGACCACGATTCAGATCTAGAAAACAGAACGCCGCATAAGAACGCGGACACTACACTGAAGGATGCTCCGGAATCTAACGGGGACAAGAACTCATCAAATCCCGGGGTTATAGAAGCACTTCAAGATCGCTTAAAGCAACTCAAAAAAGAAACCCAACAACAACGAGAGGTTGGGAAGGATCTTCAAAGAGAGGTACGACGGCGTCGAGAACTGGAAGACAAACTCCTACAACTTGAAGCCGATCTCAAAGCAAAGGCTACCCGGACCACTCCTGAGGACAACTCTCGAAAGGATCAAGATCCATTCACTAGGGAAATCATGAAGACTAAAATCCCTAAAGACTTCAAACTTCCAGATATGACTTTGTATGATGGCACCACAGATCCCAACCATCATCTCAGCAACTTCAGAAGCAGAATGTACCTCACTGACGCTCCAGATGCCGTTCGCTGCAAAGCCTTTCCAACAACTCTCACGAAGACAGCAATCAGATGGTTCGACAACCTACCTCTCAAGTCCATCTCAAACTTTGACGACCTGGCCAAAAAGTTCCTGGCCAGATTCTCCATCCAGAAAGATAAGGCCAAGCACGCCCTCAGTTTACTAGGGATCAAGCAAGGAGATCGGGAGAGCCTCTACAACTACATGGAAAGATTCAACAAAACATGCATGGACATATAAAGCTTACCAACAGAGGCCGCCATCATGGGACTCATCAATGGCCTACGAGAGGGACCTTTTAGCCAATCTATATCAAAGAAGTACCCTACCTCCTTAGACGAAGTACAAGAGCGAGCAGAAAAATATATCAACATGGAAGAAAACGCTCGGTTGGGAGAAACCTCAAAATCTGGGACCCCCTACCGAGATAAAGACAAGGAATCCAAGAGGAAAGAAGATCGACAAAGGGAGAAAATAAAGAAATACCATAATTACACCCCTCTCAGGGCATCCCTGGTCGATGTATATAAAGAAGTCTGCCATACAGAGAAAATTCCCCCAGCGCGGCCACTCAAAGGCAAAAGGGGAGGAGGAAACCGGAAGGAATACTGTGAATACCATCGAGTCCGAGGGCACTCCACCAACGAGTGCTTCGACTTAAAAAATATCATAGAAAAATTGGTGAGAGAAGGAAAATTAGATCGATTTCTGGCCACCCGAGATGATGACCAAAGAAAGAGACGAAGGGACGAAGATGCCGGACGAACTGAACGATCACCTCAGACACCATAGAGACACGTCCACATGATACACGACAGATTCGCAGGAGGCGGGATCTCCAAATCATCTCGCAAAAGATATCTCAAAGAAGTATATCATGTCGAGGGAAAGGAGGAAGCACCCGACATCCCTGCGATAACATTTACTAAAGAGGATGCATCCGGCATCATCCCGGGACACGACGATCCCATGGTCATCACTATCATACTGGCAAACGCTAATCTACATCGCACATTAATAGACCAAGGGAGCTCCGCTGACATCTTATTTAAAATTGCCTTCGACAAGCTCGGCTTGGAAGAAAGGGAGCTTAAGGCATACCCAAACAGCTTGTTCGGACTGGGAGATACCCCAGTACAACCACTGGGATACGTATCACTGCACACACCCTTCAGAAAAGGGAACCAATCTAAGACGCTCAAGATATACTACATTATGGTCGACGTAAGTTCAGCCTACAATGCCCTAATAGGTCGGATCACACTAAATCAACTTGGCGCAATAGTCTCGACCCCGCATCTATGCATGAAATTCCCAACTATAGAAGGGATAGCTACAATAAAAGCAGATCAAAAGATGGCGCGCCGCTGTTATAACGAAAGTCTAAACCTCAGAGGCAGAGGAGAAGAGTTTCATGCAATTGAGCTTGGCGGAGTGCAGCGACGAGAGGAACTCCGTCCGCAGCCAGAAGGCGAGATAGAGAAGGTTCAGATCGGAGACACCTCAGACAAAATAACTAATATCGAAATAATCCTAAGAGGAGACTCAAAAGAATAATGGTGAACAAAATTGTTACTCTCTTACAATTTCGCACACATGACCAGCAAGTGCACTGGGTCGTCCAAGTAATACCTTACGTGAGTAAGGGTCGAATCCCATGGAGATTGTTGGTTTGAATCAATCTATGGTTATCTTGTAAATCTTAGTCAGAAAGTCAATTATGTTTATCAGTTTAAATAGTGGAAAATAAAGGAGTGCGAATTAAATACTTGTTGTGCAGTATTGGAGAATATGTTGGAGTTTTGGAGATGCTTTGTCCTTTGAATCTCTGCTTTCTCCCTATCTTCTTCTTCACGCACGCACGTCCCTCCTATGGCAAGCTGTGTGTTGGAGGATCACCGTTGTCAATGGCTACCATCCCTCCTTTCATTGAAAATGGTCCAGGTGCGCTGTCACCGCACGGCTAATCATCTGTAGGTTCTCGATCATTCCGGAATAGGATTCGCTATCCTTTTGCGTCTGTCACTACGCCCAGCACTCGCGAGTTTGAAGCTCGTCACAGTCATCCAATCCCAGAATCCTACTAGGAATACCACAGACAAGGTTTAGACTTTTCGGATTCTCAAGGATGCTGCCAATGGATTCTAGCTTATACCACGGAGATCCTGATTAAGGAATCTAAGAGATATTCATTCAATCTGATGTAGAACGGAGGTAATTGTCAGACACACGTTCATGGATTAAGGAAGGTGATGAATGTCACAGATCATCACCTTCTCCATAATTAGGCGCGAATGGATATCTTAGATAGGAACACGCATGTTTGAATGGAAAACAGAGATACTTGCATTAATTCATCGAGGCACAGCAGAGCTATATATTTCTGGAAAGCCCTGGATGTCTACTTTCCAACACAATTGGAAGCGCGCCATTTGGACTTCTGTAGCTCCAGAAATTTCATTTTGAGTGCAGAGAGGTTAGAATCCAACAACATCAGCAGTCCTTTTTCATCCTGAATCAGATTTTTGCTCAGCTCCCTCAATTTCAGCCAGAAAATACCTGAAATTACAGAAAAACACACAAACTCATAGTAAAGTCCAGAAATATGATTTTTGCCTAGAAACTAATGAGAATAAACTAAAAACTAACTAAAATATACTAAAATCTATGTGAAATTAAACCCAAAAAGCGTATAAAATATCCGCTCATCACAACACCAAACTTGAACTGTTGCTTGTCCTCAAGCAACTAGACAAATAAAATAGAAGACTAATAAGTCAAGAAGCAATAATATCTCAGAGTTTATGAGTGAAGCTCAGATTCTAATTAGATGAGCGGGACTAGTAGCTTTTTGCTTCCGAACAGTTTTGGCATCTCACTTTATCCATTGAAGCTCAGATTAGACCAGGATTTTATTCCTTTAGGCCCTCCTATCCACTGATGCTCAAAGCCTTGAGATCCTTTCTTTTACCCTTGCCTTTTGGTTTTAAGAGCTTTTGGCTTTTTCTGCTTGCTTTTTTTTTTCTTTCTATATTTATTTTTTTTTTCTGCAAGCTTTGTTCTTTGCTGCTTTTTCTTGCTTGAAGAAACATTTTTATGATTTTTCAGATTATCAATAACATGTCTCATGTTCATCATTCTTTCAAGAGCCAACATATTTAACAGTCTTAAACAACAAATTCAAAAGATATATGCACTGTTCAAGCATTCATTCAGAAGACAGAAAATATTGCCACCACATGTTACTAATTAGAATTTTTTTTCTTATTAGAACACGAATTTTATTGCCTCTTATTCAAAAGATCTGCTATTTTATTCATGTTTGCTGATGATGAGAAAAATAGACTATAACTTAATTGGAGATAAAATCAAAATAGACACTAATTACTATTATATGACTCCTAAGGTAAACTCCTAAAACGACAACTATCACAGAGTTAAAGCATAAATTGGAATTTAACAACCTTTGTTCTGGGAAGTGGATGTTCCTCGGATCTGTGGGGTGCTTGGTCCTTCAAGAGATAACTTCTGGCGCTTTAATTCCCTCAAGTCACGCCCTTGCTCTTCCTGTTCTTTAATCAAGTAGCAAAGAATTTGACTTTGTTCCTTCTGTTCCTTTATTATTTGTTCCATAGCTTCTTGCATCTTGGTAACTGATGTTTCAAGATACTCCCAATATTCAGATTGAGGGATTTCTGGGAGAAATTCCTGTGTTTTCTTCTTGATGGGGTCATCCTATGCTTGTTGTTTTTCCATTGATGCTTTGGTGATTGGTTTCTTAATTGAGATATACTCAGTTATTCCCATCCTTACTCCAGCGTCCTTGCAGAGCAGAGAAATTAAGCTTGGGTAAGCCAACCTGGCCTCTTTCGAATTTTTGTTAGCAATTTTGTAGAATTCAGTTGAAATCAGTTGATGAACTTCCACTTCTTTTCCCATCATGATGCAATGGATCATCACTGCTCTTTTAACAGTGACTTCAGAACGGTTGCTAGTGGGCAGCAGAGAATGCCCAATGAAGTCCAGCCAGCCTCTGGCCACTGCTTTGAGATATTCTCTTTTGAGTTGATTAGGAACACCCTTCGTGCTGGTGGTCCACCTGGCTCCAGGGATGCATATGTCTTCTAGAATCTTATCCAGGCTCTTGTTTGTTCTCATCATTCTCCTATTGAAGGAGTCTGGATCATCTTTCAGCTGAGGTAGCTTTAAGATCTCTTTGATCTTGTCAGGGTGGGTATGAATAATCTTTCCTCTGACCACGGTTCGATAGTCATAGATATCAGATCCAGATAGTCTTTGCCTGTCTGTATGCCACATATTAGCATAGAACTCCTGGACCATATTCCTTCCCACTTTCGTTTCAGGATTAGCTAGGACCTCCCAGTTCCTGATTCGAATTTGCTCCTGGATCTCCGGATATTCGTCTTCTTTCAGATCGAATCTAACTTCCGGGATCACTGATCTTAGACCCATTATTTTATAATAATGGTTTGAATGTTCTTTAGATAAGAACTTTCCTTGATTCCAAAGTGGTTTTGGAACGCTCTCTTTCTTGCCTCTTGAAGTGGGTTGTTTTCCCTTAGGAGCCATGCTCTTAGTGATCACGGATAAACACACCAAACTTAGAGGTTTGCTTGTCCTTAAGCAAAAGAAAAGAAAGGAGATTGATAGAAGGAGAGCTAGGTGCAATTGTTGATGGAGGAGGGTGGAGGCCGAACCCATATATAAAGGGAGGGGGGTGGGTTCAAAAATTTTGAAAAGATATGATAAAAAGATTGATTTGGAAAAGATAAGATAGAAGATATGATAAGAGAGGATATAGTTTAAAATTGAAATGATATGAAAAATTTTTGAAAAAGATAAATCTAGATTTTGAAAAAGATAATGTGGAGATTTGAAAAGGATATTAGTTGAAAAAAATAGATTTGTTTTGAAAATTTGAAAAAGAGTTGGATTGAATTTGAAAAAGAGGGTTTGTGCTTATGGATTAAGATACATTTGATATTTTTAAGGTAGGGTTTTTAGAAATTAGGGAATCTTCTCTAGGAACACACCTACAGATTATTCCGTCTGCACATCTTTTAAAGAGATAGGGTTCATCCCACAAGTAGTACTTTGCATCAATGATTAATTTTTTCTTTTGTTTCCTGTTGTACTCTTTGGGTATGAACCTTGCAGCTTTATAGTTTGCAATATCGGCAAACC
>NC_029789.2:22198036-22220235 GCF_000816755.2 Arachis ipaensis
GATTGCTTAGAGGTTTTGCGATTTTTGAAAAATCCTTTATAAACCTCCTATAGAATCCTGCATTCCCCAAAAAGCTTCCGATTGCCTTAACATTGGCAGGTGGTGGTAATTTTTCAATTACCTCTATTTTTGCTTGATCCACCTCTATCCCCTTATTTGAGATTTTATGCCCAAGGACAATTCCTTCAGTCACCATGAAGTGACATTTTTCCCAGTTTAAAACTAGGTTGGTCTCTTGGCATCTCTTCAAAACAAGTTTCAGGTGATCAAGACAGGAACCGAATAAGTCTCCATATACTGAGAAGTCATCCATGAAGACTTCCAGAAATTTTCCACCATATCAGAGAAAATAGAGAGCATGCATCTCTGGAAGGTTGCAGGCGCATTACACATGAACTTGGCATAAGAAGGTATTTGCTCAAGTGCCTCTGCAAATGGAATCTTTATTTCAAGAGTCCTGAGATAATCTGCAAAGCGAGCAAATTGCTTATCCTGCTCCTCTTTCCGAAGTTTTTGAGGATAAGGTATCTTGGCTTTATATTCCTCAACCTTAGTTGCTGTAGGTTTATTGCCTACAGAAGTGGTTGAAGAAGCCTTTTTAGAGGGGTTGTCATCAGCACTTGTGTGTGTCTGATCCTTCACTGGCAATGGAGTGCCAGAGTTAGAAGCTGGAGTGACGTTAGACGCCATCTCCTCATCTGTTCCTGGCGTTTGAACGCCAGAACTGTGCCTCTTTTGGGCGTTCAACGCCAGATCCTTGCTTGTTTCTGGCGTTGAACGCCAGTCTTGAGCATGGTCTGGGCGTTCGATCAAGACACAAGGAAAACTCAAGAATACTTTGAAGACTCACAAGAACACAAGAACATGAAGGAAGAACACCAAACTTAAAATTTTTTAGAAAACCAAACTAAAATTTTCGAAAAACACAGAAAAATCAACAAGAAAACACCAAACTTAAAGTTTGGCATAGAATTTAATAGAAAAATTATTTATTGAAAAATATTTTTAATAAAACTGGTGCCCAATCATTAAGAACATAAACCCACACTCTAGCCAATTGGGCAATAAATGTAACACTTGTTTTGAAGAAGGATATTTTTTTGAAAAGAAAATAAAAGACTCTGACCCAAAAGACAAAAATTTCCTAATCTAAGCAACAAGATTCACCGTCAGTTGTTCAAACTCAAACAATCCCCGGCAACGGCGCCAAAAACTTGGTGCACAAAATTGTTACTCTCTTACAATTTCGCACACATGACCAGCAAGTGCACTGGGTCGTCCAAGTAATACCTTACGTGAGTAAGGGTCGAATCCCACGGAGATTGTTGGTTTGAAGCAATCTATGATTATCTTGTAAATCTTAGTCAGAAATTCAATTATGTTTATCAGTTTAAATAGTGGAAAATAAAGGAGTGCGAATTAAATACTTGTTGTGCAGTATTGGAGAATATGTTAGAGTTTTGGAGATGCTTTGTCCTTTGAATCTCTGCTTTCTCCATATCTTCTTCTTCACGCACGCACGTCCCTCCTATGGCAAGCTGTGTGTTGGAGGATCACCGTTGTCAATGGCTACCATCCCTCCTTTTAGTGAAAATGGTCCAGGTGCGTTGTCACCGCACGGCTAATCATCTGTAGGTTCTCGATCATACCGAAATAGGATTCGCTATCCTTTTGCGTCTGTCACTACGCCCAGCACTCGCGAGTTTGAAGCTCGTCACAGTCATTCAATCCCAGAATCCTACTAGGAATACCACAGACAAGGTTTAGACTTTCCGGATTCTCAAGGATGCTGCCAATGGATTCTAGCTTATACCACGGAGATCCTGATTAAGGAATCTAAGAAATATTCATTCAATCTGATGTAGAACAGAGGTAATTGTCAGACACACGTTCATGGATTGAGGAAGGTGATGAATGTCACGGATCATCACCTTCTCCATAATTAGGCGCGAATGGATATCTTAGATAGGAACACGCATGTATGAATGGAAAACAGAGATACTTGCATTAATTCATCGAGGCACAGCAGAGCTCCTCACCCCCAACAATGGAGTTTAGAGACTCATGCCATCAAAAGGTACAAAGTTCAGATCTAAAATGTCATGAGATACCAAATAAATCTCTAAAAGTTGTTTTAAATACTAAACTGGTAACCTAGGTTTACAGAAAATGAGTAGACTATGACAGATAGTGTAGAAATCCACTTCTGGGGCCCACTTGGTGTGTGCTGGGGCTGAGACTAAAGCTTCTCACGTGCCTGGGCTGTTTTGGGCGTTCAACGCCAGGTTGTAACCTGTTTCTGGCGTTGAACTCCACTTTGTAACTTGTTTCTGGCGCTGGACGCCAGACAGTAGCATGGAACTGGCGTTGAACTCCAGTTTACGTCATCTATTCTTGAGCAAAGTATGGACTATTATATATTTCTGGAAAGCCCTGGATGTCTACTTTCCAACGCAATTGGAAGCGCGCCATTTGGACTTCTGTAGCTCCAGAAATTTCATTTTGAGTGCAGAGAGGTCAGAATCCAACAGCATCAGCAGTCCTTTTTCAACCTGAATCAGATTTTTGCTCAGCTCCCTCAATTTCAGCCAGAAAATACCTGAAATTACAGAAAAACACACAAACTCATAGTAAAGTCCAGAAATATGAATTTTGCCTAGAAACTAATGAGAATAAACTAAAAACTAACTAAAATATACTAAAATCTATGTGAAATTAAACCCAAAAAGCGTTTAAAATATCCGCTCATCAAATTACTGATACAATTCTTACGCGATAATGTCGATCTATTCGCATGGAAAGCCGCAGACATGCAAGGCATAGACCCCAAGCTAATGTGCCACAAGTTGGCGGTCTATCCAGGATCTCGGCCGGTGCAGCAGAGACGAAGAAAACTTGGGCAAGAGCGATCCCAAGATGTGGAAGAGCAGGTACAGGCACTACTGGAGGCAGGATTCATAAGAGAAGTCAAGTATCCACTATGGTTAGCCAACGTCGTCTTGGTGAAAAAATCAAATGGGAAGTGGCGAGTGTGTACTGATTACACCGATCTCAACAAAGCCTGCCCAAAAGATCCTTACCCACTCCCAAGTATCGACGCTCTGGTAGATGCTTCCTCCGGATATAGATACCTCTCGTTTATGGACGCATACTCGGGATACAACCAAATCCCCATGTATCTACCAGATCAAGAAAAGACCTCATTTTTAACGCCAAAAGCAAATTACTGCTACATCGTGATGCCCTTCGGTCTTAAGAACGCAGGTGCTACTTATCAGAGGCTGATGAACAAAGTCTTCTCAGACCACATCGGAAAAATCATGGAAGTCTATATGGACGACATGTTGATAAAGACACAAAGCGAAGACACATTACTGTCCGACCTGACTCAAGTGTTCGACACTATAAGGAAGTACGACATGCGACTTAATCCTGCAAAATGCACCTTTGCGGTAAAAGCAGGCAAATTTCTAGGTTTCATGCTCACACAAAGAGGAATTGAAGCAAACCCGGATAAATGCCAAGCCATACTCAACATGAAGAGCCCCACCTGTGTCAAAGAAGTGCAGCAACTCAACGGGAGATTGGCCGCCCTATCCAAATTCTTAGCAGGGGCAGCGATAAGATCTCTCCCCTTCTATGCTACTTTAAGGAAGGGAAAGAAGTTCGAATAGATGACAAAATGTGAACAAGCCTTCCAAGACTTCAAGGAGTTCTTAGGACGGCCGCCTATCTTATCTCGACCACGAGAAGGAGAACCGCTCATATTATATCTCGCAGTAGGAGGCCGGACAATAGCCTCAGCACTAGTCAGAGAAGACGAAAGTGGGCAACAACCCGTCTACTTCATTAGCAAAGCGCTACAGGGATCCGAGCTGAACTACCAGAAAATAGAAAAGTTTGCCTATACTCTGATTCTAACATCTCGACGACTTCGCCCGTACTTCCAGGCTCACACCATTAAGGTTCGAACCAACCAGCCCATAAAAGAAATATTGCAGAAAACAGATTTAGCAGGCAGAATTTTACAATGGGCAGTCGAGTTATCAGAATTCGACCTCCAATATGAAGCTCGGATGGCCATTAAATCACAGTATCTGGCCGACTTTATCGCAGAATTCACAGATGCCTTGGAAACCCCCACAGAATGGAATTTCTATGTGGATGGTTCTTCAAATAAGACTGGAAGCGGCGCAGGCATGATAATAGAAAGCAACCAAGGAACCCAAGCTGAGCTCTCCCTCAAGTTCGGGTTCCCGGCCTCAAACAACCAGGCGGAATATGAAGCGTTATTAGCCGGTTTGAAGCTGGCTACAGAGGTTGGAGCTCAAAACTTAACATTTACAGTGATTCACAAGTAGTCACCTCGCAGATAACAGGGAGCTATCAAGCCAAAGATCCCACCATGAAAAAGTATTTGGATAAAAGCAAGGAACAGCTTGGACAACTCGGAGAATATAAGATCTGCCACATACCCCGTGAACAAAACGCCCGAGCTGACGCACTCTCAAAACTAGCCAGCACCAAACCAGGGGGCAACAATAGAAGCCTCATCCAAGAAATGCTACAGAACCCGTCAATCTCGGAAGAGGAAAAAATCCTAGCCATAACAAGTCAGGACCAAGTATGGATGGCCCCCATAATTAACTAACTCAAAGTAGAGACGCTCCCCACAGAGGAAAAGAGGCAAAGAGATTAAAAAGGGAGGCACAGTACTACACTATTATAAACAACATCCTGTACAAAAGAGGGATCTCAATACAACTACTAAAATGTGTGCCGACCAACAACACAATGGAAGTGCTAGAAGAAGTACACGGCGGCATGTGCGGCAACCATCTCGAAGCACGAGTTCTTGCCAAAAAAGTACTCCGAGCGGGATTTTATTGGCCAACCCTACAGAAAGAAGCTATAGAATTTGTAAAGACATGTCCACCATGTCAGAAACATGCCAACTTCCACATCGCCCCGCCAGAAGAGCTCATCGGTGTAACCTCGCCCTGGCCATTTGCAAAATGGGGACTTGATCTTCTCGGACCCTTTCCCCAGGGATCAGGACAAGTAAAATTCCTCATAGTCGGAGTAGACTATTTTACAAAATAGATTGAGGCATAGCCCCTAGCCAACGCCACCGCTCAAAGAAGCCGGAAATTCCTATACAGGAACATTGTCACGAGGTTCGGGGTTCCATACTCCATCACCACAGACAATGGCACTCAATTCACAGACGCAGGCTTCAGGAGACTAGTAGCCGACTTGAATATAAAGCACCAATTCACCTCCGTCGAACACCCTCAAGCCAATGGACAGGCCGAAGCTGCCAACAAAGTCATATTGGCTGGGTTGAAACGGAGACTACAAGATGTAAAGGGAGCTTGGGCCGAAGAACTTCCACAAGTCCTATGGGCATATCGAACAACGCCACACTCCACGACAAATGAATCACCCTTTCGACTAGCATATGGAGTGGAGGCAATGATCCCAGTAGAGATCGAGGAAGGGTCATCCAGAGTAGTCCACTACAATGAAGAGGCCAACTCTCAACTTTAGAAGGAAGAACTCGACCTACTACCTGAAATCCAGGAAAGAGCTCGGATCAGGGAAGAAACACTAAAACGTCGAATGGCTTCCAGATATAATCAAAGGGTAGTGCCGAGAAGTTTCATGGAGAACGATCTCATCCTAATTCGAAATGATATTGGAACAACTCAACCAGGAGAAGAAAAGTTGGCATCAAACTGGAAAGGACCCTACCGAGTTGTAAAAGTACTTGGGAAGGGCTACTACAGACTGTCCGAACTCGATGGACGAGAGCTTCCCAGATCATGGCACGCCTGCAACCTAAGAAGGTACTACAGCTAGAAAAGTAAAATATCTCACTATTGGATGCACTCTTTTTCCTGAAAAGGTTTTTTAATGAGGCACCAAGTCGAGACTCAAACACTATTCGACATAAAGGGATGAAAAATTCCCACATGTATATATTTGCACTTTCCTTTGAATAAAATATATATTTTAGATATTCTACAAGTATTCAAGACGCATTAATCTGAAGCATTCATCGTCCGATTATAAAGCAACAGATCGGCAGAAAGTGAATAACAATTTCACTGCACGATCACGATAAAGACAATCGTCCGATAAAGGTGAAAACGCGATTCACCCAAAAGACGATCTAAAGATAGCAACCACCTTCTACAAATCGGCAAAGATGAACATAGAATAATGTAAGAAGTTATCGAAGATCCGAAAAAGAACCTGACGAGGTCTTATGGATTGCTAAATAATAACTTAAAGACTGGCCGACGTTAAGAAGGCGGACCAAGTCAACCCAAGTTATAAGTAAACCCTGGAAAGAGGTCTGGCCAACCCTATTAAAGAGGATTACTTTAACTTAGAAGGGCCCGACATGACAAAGTCAGCCCAAAATGAAAAGTTATAAGAAGTAGTCCCTGAAAGAGACCTAACAAAGGTCTAAAAAAGAGGACTACAAAAATAACTTAGAAGAGATCGACCTAACAAAGTCGGTCTCCTACAAACAAGTTATAGAAGTAATCCCTGAAAGAGACCTGACAAAGGTCCAAGAAAGAGGATTACAAAAATAACTTAGAAAGAGGACGACGCAAAGAAGTCGACCTCCTACAAACAAGTTATAGAAGTAATCGCTGAAAGAGACCTTACAAAGGTCCAAGAAAGAGGATTACAAAAATAACTTAGAAAGAGGACGACGCAAAGAAGTCGACCTCCTACAAACAAGTTATAGAAGTAATCCCTGAAAGAGACCTGACAAAGGTCCAAGAAAGAGGATTACAAAAAATAACTTAGAAAAGATCGACCTAACGAATTCGACCTCCTACAAAAACCAAGTTATAAAAGTAATCCCTGAAAGAGACCTGACAAAGGTCCAGAAAAGAAGATTACAGAAATAACTGGAAAAAGGACCAACGTAAAGAAATCGGTTATGAAGTGCTAAAAATACAAGCAAGAGCGAGAAAACCGAAGAAGCAAGTTGGACCCACAACCTCAAAGGATCCAAGCTACAAAGTACAAAGCAATCTAAAGAGGTCAAAGACGCAAGATTCCAACACTCTCAAAAAACAGAAGAGATACCAAGTCAAGCGCAAAAAGCATGATAAATCTACAAAGTTATAAAGCCTTAGAGGTCACCAAAATTTACCTAAAAAGGCTAGCAAGCTACTTTTGTTTTTTTAAAAAAAAAGTAAAAGTTGCTATGCAAGCAACTAGAAAATGTCAGTAATTAGCAAAACAAAGTTTAAGAGCCCACAAGCCGGGCCAACTGCATAAATATCCAGAGAGAGATCCGCAAACATCAGGAGCCTTCTTGGCAGCATTAGGACAAGGAGAAGGAGGGCGAGTTTGAATAGGCACAACATCTACAGTCCCATCCTCCCGGTTCAGAATCTGGCAATCCGGATCAGACACAACCAGAGGAGCAGAGGAGGTCGACACCTTGGCAGAGGACACAGGGGGGGATCAACGTCATCATCACCCTCGTCATCAGGGACAATCTTGCCATCCCTGACAACATTATCCAGGCTGAAGAGGGAAAGGTCGGCCTCGGGAGCAATGACCCAAACTTGCTCCTTCAGATTCTCGTACGCAGCAGTCACGCTACCAACGAGATGACCTTGAAGCTCAGAATAATCTTCCCGGGCACTCTCTAGCTCCCCCCTCAGGCGCATCACCTCCCGATAAGACATAACGTAACTATCCTTATGCATCATAGCCGTATCCTCGGCCAGCCTCACAGAAGCCGCCAGGGAAAGGTAACTCACCTTCTCAGTCTCCAAATCCTTCTCCAACTTGGCAACCTTTACCTCAAGCTCCTCTTTAAGGCCCTTCATCCGATCGAACTCTTGCTTTGCCTCTTCCATAAATTCTTTGGTGGCATGGAGAGGAAGATTCTGGGCAGTTCGGTATAGAGCAGCTCCCATATACGCCATCTTAATGCTGTTTTGGGTCATGAATTCCAGATGGCGAAGGATGGACACATCATCCATGGGAAGGGCACCGTAGGGACCAATTTGCTGATCCACGAACTCAATTGCATTAAAGTCAGGAGTATCAAGGTTAAAAGGCTCAGTTGTTTTCTGTTTCTTATTGGGAGGAACACCAGAAGGAGCGACAGAAGTCAGGGGAGGATCAGCCAGACGAACTCGGGGAGTGGGGATCACCTTCCTCGCCCCAGGAGAACTCGGCATGGACGGCTTCACACGCACTTGGGAAGATCCCTCCCCAGCTGCTTTGGCCGAGATGTTTTTGGCAGCAGTCGCCTTCTGTGCTCTTTTAAAAGCCTTCATAGACTCATTATTCTTCATTGCCTCTGCAAATAAAATACAACAGTAAGAAATTAAGCTGCAAGTCGGAAAGGCATTTACAAGCAATATAAATAGATAATAAAGGGAACGCAAAATACCCAGCTCAGTGTGAAGAAGAGAGGGATTGGTTAAAAATTTCTTTGTATCAAGATAGGGAGGTTGACCCCAGTGTTCTTTCAAGACAATCACAAAAGCCCGCTCGGCCTCATCCAACATTTCCCACATGTATCTGGACACTCTCACATCTTTCTGCCATTCCAAGGTGTTCCGTGGGTTACCTGAAATTGTAGGTCGATCTTGGTCGAGACCTTCTGTGCTGGTCGGAACCGAAGTGTCCGGTTGGTGAATGGCGACCGGAGCTGGTGCGTCCGACTTGTTGGACTAGTTGTGCTGCTGATCCTTTGCTACCGAAGGGTGGGAGGTACCTGCAAGAGACTCCGATGCTTAAGTTAGCATGGGTATTAAACAGGTTTTTAGTAGAATCAGAGTATGAGTTATACCTGGGTGCTCCAGTGTATTTATAGTGTTGAGATGTGACCTTCGTTGGATAAGATAAGTTAGTTATCTCATCTTATCTTTATCTTTAGAGTTGAGGTCAACGTATCTTCATTGGAACCGCCCTTATCTCTATAGGCTTAGACCGCCTTAGGATTTAGGTCGTGTTCCTCTATTTGGGCCTTTTACTGGGCTCTTTTGTTGATTTGGCCGAGCTCTCTGAGAAGAGGTCGGATAGTCTGACCTGAAGAGGTCGGTCGCTTTATCTCCAATCATCCCAGGTCGGATAGCTCGACCCAGGGTATGAACAGTGTCCCTGCTTGAGCTCGGTCTTCTTTTTGAGGTCGAGTCCTTGATTGAAGTCGAACTCAAGCACTTTTGTCGATTCCTTTCTTTGTAGAGTCTTTTTTGAATGTAGAACGTTTTTCTCTAAAAGCGCGCGCTTTTATATCGGCGCTTTGGAAACGTGCGAGGGTTTAATGCCTTTATTAACATTAATTGCCCCGTTTCCCTTAGGCTCTCTTTATTTTGATTTTGCAAACCCAGAAACAGTTTCTCTCCTTCGCCCCTTTCGTAACTTCTTCGCATTTTTCCCTTCATTCTCTCGCTCTCAACTTTTCTTTGTGTTTGTTCTGTTTCACCTCCGTTGGTGCTTTACTTTGAGAGACGATTTCCTGCCCCGGCTTTCATCTTTCTTCAGAACTTTTCTCCTTTTTCCAGGTTTGGTTTCTACTTTCTGCTTCCTTACTTCTTTTGCCGCTTTGGCCTTTGATTTTTGATAAAGTTTTGGTTTTGCTTGAATCCTTGTTTGAAAAACTTGAATCTTTTTGCATTTGTCGTGCCTGTTTGTCACCATGTGCTCTGGAGTTTCTTCATCTTCTGCATGATTGCTTTCGCTTAACGCTTTTAGGGTTTTCGCATGCTATTGTCTTTTCTGTTTGTGCTTTTGATGGTGGTTTTCGCCTAATTCTGAGAAAGGTTGTGTCTTTGGTGATTTTCTGCATTGTTGACATTTGACAGTGCTTTTGCTGGTAGACTGTAGAAAGATAGTTGCTTTGATGACTTTTGCGTTTTTTAATTTGATGGACGAAATGCCTGCTACTTTAGGTCTTCTTTCCTTGTTTTGAGAGATACTGGGGTGTAGGTTTTTCCTAGAAACCTTGCTTTGTTATTGCCTCCAAAGGATGTCCCAGGACTTTTGGCTTGAGTCTTGGAGTTTTTCTTTTGTTTATCCGCCCGTCGAGATGTTTTGACCCGTGCCCGAGATGTTTTTGAGTAATCCGCTCTTCTTTTCTTTTGTAGGATCTTAGTTGACCTCATGTCTTCCCGAAATAACGTCGTAGCGATGCCTTCCCAGGTCCCTGCGGGTATGGCCGATTGGGTTGACTCCATGGTTCTCATGTGTGTCTCGCTGGTTGACTCTGAGTTTTATTCTCAGCTTAGGCAGTTTCACAGTGTCTGTAGTAACTCTGGTGATGAGAAGAATTATGAACTTGTTCCTCCTTCCTCTGACGAGAGAGTCTGTTTCTCGACTCGAGTTGTTGACAATTGCCCTTTCTTTTATGCTTACGATTTTTTCTTTGGTCAACTTGGAATTATTCTTCCCTTTACTCAATTTGAAATTGACCTGTTACGGTCTTGTAATGTTGCCCCTTCTCAACTTCACCCCAACTCCTGGGGTTTTATTAAAGTCTTCCAATTGTTATGTAATGGTTTTGGTATTCCTGCTTCCCAATCTCTCTTTTTCTATTTGTTTGTCTTGACTAAGCCTGGTGTGGTGAAAAAGAAGTCAGTTTGGGTCTCCTTCCATTCTACCCAAGGAAAGAAAGTTTTTCCATGTTTGACGAATCATTTCGGGATTTTAAAAACTATTTTTTCAAGGTCCGAGCTGTTGAAGGATCTCGACCCTTTTTCTTGGATGAAAATGATGAGCCCACCTTTCCCTTAGAGTGGCAGAAGGATGTTAGGGTCTCCAGGTACTCTTGGGACATGTTGGATGAGGCTGAGCGAGCCTTTGTGACTGTTTTAGAGGAGCGTTGGGGTCAGCCTCCCCATCTCGACACAAAGAAATTTCTAACCAATCCTTCTCTTCTTCAATCTGAACTGGGTATCTTGTGTTTCCTTTGCTGTTTGTCTTATGATGCTTGTAGCTGTATTCTCGACTTGTTTGATTTGTAGCTTGACTTCTATTTTATTCGCAGAGGTAATGAAGAACAATGAGTCTATGAAAGCTTTTAAAAAGGGCACAGAAGGCGACTGCTGCCAGGAATGTTGCTGCCCGGGCTGCGGGGGAGGGGTCCTCTCAGCCCCGCGAGAAGCCGGCCGTGCCGAGCTCTCCCGGGGTGAAGAAGGCGATCACGATACCTCGGGTTCGTTTGGTGGATCCTCCTTCTTCTTCTGCCGCTCCATCCGCTGCTCCTCCAAGTAAAAAGCAAAAGACTTCTGAGCCTTTTATAGATCAATAAATTGGGCCATATGGTACCATTCCCATGGATGATGTGTCCATTCTCCATCATTTGGAGTTTATGGCTCAGAATCATGTGAGGATGGCTTTTATGGTGGCTGCACTTCATCGTACTGCCCAGAATCTTCCTCTCCACGCTACCAAGGCGTTTATGGAAGAGGCGAAACGAGAGTTTGACCGGATGAAGGGGTTGAAAGAAGAGCTCGAGGTAAAGGTGGTCAAATTGGAGAAGGACCTTGAGAATGAGAAGGCGAGTTCTGAGGCGCTGGCTGCTTCCTTGAGGTTGGCTGAGGATGCGGCCATGATGCACAAGGACAGCTATGTGACCTCTTATAGGGAGGGGAGGCGCCTGAGGGAAGAGCTCGACAATGCCCGGGAGGATTATGCTGAGCTCCAAAGTCATATTGTTGGCAGCGTAACTGCTGCTTACGAGAACTTGAAAGAACAAGTCCGAATTATTGCTCCCGAGGCCGATCTTACCCTTTTTAGCTTGGATAATGTTGTCAGAGATGGCAAGATTGTCCCTGATGATGAGGGGGATGATGATGAAGTTGTTCCTCCCCTTGTGTCCTCCACTAAATCGCCGACTTCTTCCGCTTCTCCTGTTGTGCCTGACCTGGATTGCCAGATCCTGAATCGGGAGGATGGGACTGTTGATGCGGTGCCGATTCAAGCTCGCCCTCTTTCTCCTGGTCCTGATGCCGCCCAGAAAGCTCATGATGCTGCCGAGAAAACTTCTGATGTTTGTTGATTGTAGTTGGCCCGGCTTGTGGGCGTTTTTTTGAAACTTTATTTAGATGTTGACTTTTTTAGTTGCTTTCCTAACAATCTTTTTATTTTTTTGAAAAACAGACAAGTAGATCGCTATCTTTTGGGTAGTAAGTGTTGGTGGCCCTTCGAGGCCTTTATAACTTTATAAAAAGCTAGTTTTCTACTGATGTTGAACTCTCCTTCGAACTTCTTGAGTTTTTGACTCTTTGTAGCTGTAGGGGTCCAATTTGGTGTTCTTGCTTTGTATGTGTTCTTTAGTGCTTTGTAACTGACTTCTTTGCGTTGGTCCCCTGATAGACTCCTTTTTGTAATCCTCTTTCTTGGACCATCGTAAGGTCTCTGTTAGGGATTACTTGGGTTTATGTAGTGGATCGACTTCGTTGGGTTGACTTCTTTCTTGGTTATTTCTGTAATCCTCTTTCTTGGACCTTTGTCAAGTCTATTTCAGGGATTACTTTTATAACTTGTCCTTTGTAGGGGACCGACTTCGTTAGGTCGATCTCTTCTAAGTTATTTCGTAATCCTCTTTCTTGGACCTTTGTTAGGTCTCTTTCAGGGATTACTTTTATAACTTGTCCTTTGTAGGGGACTGACTTCGTTAGGTCGATCTCTTCTAAGTTATTTCGTAATCCTCTTTCTTGGACCTTTGTTAGGTCTCTTTCAGGGATTACTTTTATAACTTGTCCTTTGTAGGGGACCGACTTCGTTAGGTCGATCTCTTCTAAGTTATTCCGTAATCCTCCTTCTTGGACCTTTGTTAGGTCTCTTTCAGGGATTACTTTTATAACTTGTCCTTTGTAGGGGACCGACTTCGTTAGGTCGATCTCTTCTAGGTTATTTCTGTAATCCTCTTTTTTGGACCTTTGTCGGGTCTCTTTCAGGGATTACTTTTATAACCATTTCATCTTGGGCTGACTTTGCTAGGTCGAGCCCTTCTAAGTTAAAGTAATCCTCTTTAATAGGGTTCGCCAGACCTCTTTCCAGGGTTTACTTGTAACTTGGATTGACTTGGTCCGACTTCTGAACGCCGGCCAGTCTTTAAGTTATTTTATTAGCTATCCGTAAGACCTCATCAGGTTCTTTTTTAGATTGCTTTCTATAACTTCTTACATTATTCTGTGTTCATCTTTGTCGATTTGTAGAAAGTGGTTGGCATCTCTAGCTCGTCCTTTGGGTGAATCGCGTTTTCACCTTTATCGGATGACTCATCTTTATCGTGGTCGTGCAGTGAAATTGTTTTTCACTTTCTGCCGACCTGTAGCTTTATAATCGGACGATGAATACTTCAGATTAATGCGTCTTGAAATCTTTGTAGAATACCTAGATAAATTTTATTCAAAGAAAATGCAAATATATACATGTGGGAATTTTCTCATCCTCTTAAGTTGGGTATGATCTATGTCTCAACCTGGTGCCTCATTAAAAAACCTTTTCAGGAAAAAGAGCGCATCCACTGGTGAGATCCTTTACCTTTTCTAACTGTAGTACCTTTTTAGGTTGCAGGCGTGCCATGACCTTGGAAGCTCCCGTCCGTCGAGTTCGGACACTCTGTAGTAGCCCTTCCCGAGTACTTCTATGACTCGGTATGGTCCTTTCCAATTGGCTGCCAGCTTTCCCTCTCTAGGTCGAGTTGTTCTGACGTCGTTTCGGATTAAGATGAGGTCGTTTTCAGCGAAACTTCCTGGTACTACCCTTTGGTTATATCTAGAAGGCATTCAGCGTTTTAGCGCTTCTTCTCTGATCCGAGCTCTTTCCTGAACCTCAGGTAGTAGGTCGAGTTCTTCCCTCTGGAGTTGGGAGTTTGCTCCCTCATTATAATGGACTGCCCTATGCGATCCTTCCTCAATTTCTACTGGAATCATTGCCTCTGTTCCATATGTTAGCCGGAATGGGGATTCCTTTGTGGTGGCGTCGTTCGATATGCCCATAGGACTTGTGGGAGTTCCTCTGCCCAGGCTCCCTTCGCATCCTGTAATCTCCGTTTTAACCCTACCAATATGACTTTGTTGGCGGCTTCGGCCTGTCCGTTAGCTTAGGGGTGTTCGACAGAGGTGTACTGGTGCTTTATACTCAAGTCGGCTACTAATTTTCTGAAGCTCGCATCTGTGAATTGGGTGCCATTGTCTGTGGTTATTGAGTACGGGACCCCAAATCTTGTGACAATGTTTCTGTATAAGAATTTTCGGCTTCTTTGGGCAGTGGCATTGGCTAATGGTTCTGCTTCGATCCACTTTGTAAAGTAATCTACCCCTACTATGAGGAATTTAACTTGCCCTGATCCCTGGGGAAAGGGGCCGAGAAGGTCGAGTCCCCATTTCGCAAAAGGCCAAGGCACAGTCACGCTGATGAGTTCTTCTGGTGGGGCGATGTGGAAATTGGCATGTTTCTGACATGGAGGACATGTCTTTACGAATTCTGTAGACTCTCTCTGTAAAGTTGGCCAGTAAAACCCTGCCCGGAGTATCTTTTTGGCAAGAGCCCGTGTTCTGAGATGATTGCCGCAAATGCCGCTGTGTACCTCTTCTAATACTTCCCTAGTGTGGGAGGTCGGTACGCACTTTAGTAATGGGACCGAGATTCCTCTTTTGTACAGGATGTTGTTTATGATGGTGTAGTACTGTGCCTCCCTTTTTAGCTTTTTTGCATCCTTTTCTTCTGCGGGGAGCGTTCCTGTTTTGAGGTAGTTAATTATGGGGATCATCCATCCTTGGTCCTGACCTGTTATTGCTAGGACTTTTTTCGTTTCCGATATTGATGGGTTCTGTAGCATTTCCTGGATGAGGCTTCTATTGTTGCCCCCTGGTTTGGTGCTGGCCAGTTTTGAGAGTGCGTCAGCTCGAGCATTTTGCTCACGGGGTATGTGGCAGATCTTGTATTCCCCGATTTGTTCGAGCTGTTGCTTGGTCTTATCCAGATATCTTTTCATGGTGGGATCTTTGGCTTGATAGCTCCCTGCTATCTGTGATGTGACCACTTGCGAATCACTATAAATGTTAAGTTTTCGAGCTCCCATCTCTTCAGCCAGTTTTAGACCAGCTAGCAATGCTTCGTATTCCGCCTGGTTATTTGATGCCGGGAATCCGAATTTGAGGGAGAGCTCAACTTGGGTTCCCTGGTTGCTTTCTATTATAACTCCTACGCCACTTCCCGTTTTATTTGAAGAACCATCCACATACAGATTCCACTCTATGGGGGCTTCTAGGGCATCTGTGAATTCGGCGATAAAATCGGCCAGGTATTGTGATTTGATGGCGGTCCGAGCTTCATATTGGAGGTCGAATTCTGACAGCTCGACTGCCCATTGTAGAATTTTGCCTGCTAAATCTGTTTTCTGCAGTATTCCCTTTAAGGGCTGATTAGTTCGAACTTTAATGGTGTGGGCCTGGAAGTAGGGGCGGAGTCACCGAGATGTTAAAACGAGATTGTAAGCAAATTTTTCTATTTTCTGATAGTTCAACTCGGATCCCTGCATTGCTTTGCTAATGAAGTAGACGGGTTGTTGCCCGTTTTCGCTTTCTCGGACCAGTGCTGACGCTACTGCCTTGTCTCCTACTGCAAGATATAGTATGAGTGGTTCTCCTTCTTGAGGTCGGGATAGGATAGGTGGCTGTCCTAAGAACTTCTTAAAGTCTTGGAACGCTTGTTCGCATTCTGTCGTCCACTCGAACTGTTTTCCCTTTCTTAAAGTAGCATAGAAGGGGAGAGATCTTACAGCGACGCGCCATCCTTTGGTCTGCTTTTATCGTGGCTATCCCTTTTGGAGTTGGGAATTTCATGCATAGGTGTGGGGTCGAGACTATCGCACCAAGTTGGTTGAGCGTGGTCCGGCCTATGAGAGCGTTATAGGCTGAGCTTACGTCGACTACGATGTAGTCTATTTTGAGGGTCCTGGATTGGTCTCCCTTTCCAAAGTTCGTATGCAGTGGTATGTATCCTAGCGGTCGAACCGGAGTGTCTCCTAGCCCGAACAAACTATTTGGATATGCTTTAAGTTCTTTTTCTTCTAAGCCGAGTTTATCAAAGGCTGTTTTGAATAAGATGTCGGCAGAACTCCCTTGATCTATTAGCGTCCGATGCCAATATGATAGTGATAACCATGGGATCGTCGTGTCCTGTAATGATGCCGGTTGCGTCCTCTTTAGTGAATGTCATCGTTGGGATGTTGAGTGTTCCTTCCTCTCCTTCGACATGGTATACTTCTTTGAGGTATCTCTTACGAGAGGATTTGGAGATCCCTCCTGCTGCAAAGCCGCCGTGTATCATGTGGACATGTCTTTCTGGCGTCCGAGGGGATCGTTCCGCTCGTTCAGTGTCATCATCCCTTCGTCTCTTTCTTTGCTTGTCATCTCGGGTGGCCAGGAATCGATCTAGTTTTCCTTCCCTCACCAATTTTTCTATGATGTTTTTCAAGTCGAAGCATTCGTTAGTGGAGTGTCCCCGGACCCGATGATATTCACAATACTCCTTTTGGTTTCCTCCTCCCTTCTTGCCTTTGAGTGGCCGTGCTGGGGGAATTTTTTCCGTGTGGCAGACTTCTTTGTATATTTCGACCAAGGATGCCCTAAGAGGAGTATAGTTATAGTACTTCTTAATTTTCTCCCCTTGTCTGTCATCTTTTCTTTTAGATTCCTTGTCTCTGTCACGGTAGGAAGCTCCCGATTTCGAGGATTCTCCTAACCGAGCGTTTTCTTCCATATTGATGTATTTTTCTGCTCGCTCCTGTACTTCGTCGAGGGTAGTCGGGTACTTCTTTGATATAGATTGGCTGAAAGGTCCCTCTCGTAGGCCGTTGATGAGTCCCATGATTGCGGCCTCCGTGGGTAAACTTTGTATGTCCATGCATGTTTTATTGAATCTTTCCATGTAGTTGCGAAGGCTCTCCCGTCTCCTTGTTTGACTGCTAATAAACTGGGGGCGTGCTTAGCTTTATCCTTTTGAATGGAAAATCTGGCTAGGAATTTCTTGGCTAAGTCGTCGAAACTTGAGATGGATTTTGGGGGTAAGTTGTCGAACCACCGAATAGCTGTCTTTGTGAGAGTTGTTGGGAAGGCTTTACAGAGAACAGTATCTAGGGCGTCAGTGAGGTACATTCTGCTTCTGAAGTTACTGAGATGGTGGTTGGGATCCGTGGTGCCGTCATATAGAGCCATATCTGGGAGTTTGAAGTCTTTTGGAATTTTGGTTTTCATGATTTCCCTAGTGAAGGGGTCTTGCTCTTTGTGTGAATTCTCTTCGAGATTAGCACGAGGGGCTTTGGATTTGAGATCGGCTTCCAATTGCTGCAGTTTTTCTTCCAACTCCCGACGTCTCCGCATCTCTTCTCTCGACGTCGCCGCATCTCTCTTTGTAGATCTCTTCCGATTTCCCGTTGTTGGTGGGTTTCTTTTTCCAGTTGTTTTAGGCGATCTAGGAGTGCTTCTATGGCCCCTGAATTTGGTGAGTCTTTGTCTTGGTTGGTCTCTAGAGTGTCTTGTAGCGCGACGTTCACGTTTTTGTGCGGTGTTCGATCCTCCAGACCTGAATCGTGATCGTTGTCATGGTTGTCCGCCATGGTGATGGGATGACTTCCAGGTCCCCGGCAACGGCGCCAATGTTCCGGATGGGTTACCTGAAATTGTAGGTCGATCTCGGTCGAGACCTTCTGTGCTGGTCGGAACCGAAGTGTCCGGTTGGTGAATGGCGACCGGAGCTGGTGCGTCCGACTTGTTGGACTGGTTGTGCTGCTGATCCTTTGCTACCGAAGGGTGGGGGGTACCTGCAAGAGACTCCGATGCTTAAGTTAGCATGGGTATTAAACAGGTTTTTAGTAGAATCAGAGTATGAGTTATACCTGGGTGCTCCAGTGTATTTATAGTGTTGAGATGTGACCTTCGTTGGATAAGATAAGTTAGTTATCTCATCTTATCTTTATCTTTAGAGTTGAGGTCAGCGTATCTTCATTGGAACCGCCCTTATCTCTATAGGCTTAGGCCGCCTTAGGATTTGGGTCGTGTTCCTCTATTTGGGCCTTTTACTGGGCTCTTTTGTTGATTTGGTCGAGCTCTCTGAGAAGAGGTCGGATAGTCTGACCTGAAGAGGTCGGTCACTTTATCTCCAATCATCCCAGGTCGTATAGCTCAACCCAGGGTATGAACACAAGGGAAAGGCGGGCTCATCATTCTCATCAATAAAAAAGGGCCGAGCTCCTTCAACAGCCCGAACCTTAAAAAAGTAGTTTTTAAAATCACAAAACGATTCGTCAAACATGGAAAAGACCTTCTTTCCCTGGGAAGATCGAAAGGAGAGCCAAGCTGCCTTCTTTTTTACCACTCCAGGCTTCGTCAAGACAAATAGATAGAAGAAGAGAGATTGCGAGGGAGGAATACCAAAACCATGACACAACAATTGAAAAATTTTTATGAAACCTCAGGAATTAGGGTGAAGTTGAGAGGGAGCAACATTACAGGACCATAATAGATCGGTCTCAAAATCAGTAAAGGGAAGGGTGATACCCAGTTGACCAAAGAAGAAGTCATAAGCATAGAAAAAAGGGCGATCTCTGGTAACCCGAGTAGAGAAACAAATTCTCTCTTCAGAAGAAGGAGGGACAAGTTCATAATTCTTCTCATCACCAGGATTACTACAGACCCTATGAAACTGCCTAAGCTATGCGCAAAACTCGGAATCAACCAAAGAGACACACATAAGAACCATTGAGTCCACCCAATCGGCCATGCCCTTGGGAACCTGGGAAGACATCTCTACAACGTTATTCCGAGAAGACATGAGGCCAACTAAATCCTACAATAAGAAAAAAAGATTGGATTACTAAAAAACATCCCGGACGAGGGGCGAAACAACTCAATAGATGAACAAACAGAAAAGGAAAAACCCCACGACTCAAACCAAAGTCCTGGGGCATCCTTTGGAGGCAGTAACAAAACAAGGCTTCAGGAAATTTCTACAGTTTACATCCCGGCACTCATCAAACAAAGAAAACAAATATTTTAAATGAAACAAAGGAAGTAAAAACACAAAGTCATCTAAGTCATTACCTTTCTATAGTCTATCGGCAAAAAGCATGGACAAACATAAAAAATGCCAGAAAATCATCAAAGACGCAACCTTTTTCAGAATCAAGTAAAAACCATTGAAGGCACAAGCAGAAATGGCGACAACATGCAAAAGCCCTAAAAAGATTCAGGCAACAAGAAAAGCAAAAGATTCGCACAAAAAACGAAGAAATCCCAGAACACGCAACAATCAGGCACAGTAAAAGCAGAAAGATCCAAACTTTCTCGGAGCAAAAATCAAACTTTCTAAAACCAGACATATAAAGAAACAGAGGAAGAAAAATCAAACCTGGAGAATAGAAGAAAATCTCGAAAGAAAGCTGAAGAGCAGAAGCAACAAAGCCACCCCTCGAAGCGGAAAACTGCGAAGATGGAAGGAGAAATCTGGAAATCGCCCCTCTTCCACAGAAAGCAGTAGCAGAACAGACATTGCGGGAAGGAACTACGAACTTCAGGCAAGAAACAGAAAATGAGAAAGTAAAGGGAGAAGTTACGAAGAAGAGCGAAGAAGAGAAACCGTTTATGATTGAGAAATTCAAAATAAAAGCCAAGAGAAAACGGGGCAATTAAGACCAATTAATGAAGGTATTAAACCCTCTCACGTTCCCAAAAACAAAGCGCTGATATAAAAGCGCGCACTTTTAGAGGAAAACGTTCTACATTCAAAGGATTCTACAAAAGGAAGAAATCGACAAAATGCTTAAGTTCGGCTTCGTCAGAGAAGGACCGAAGTCAAAGACTCGACCTCAACAAAAAGACCGAGCTCAAGCAGGGGCACTGTTCATACCCTGAGTCGAGCTACCCGACCTGGGATGATTGGCGACAAAGCGACCGACCTCTTCAGGTCAGGCTACCCGACCTCTTCTCAAAGAGGTCGGCCAAATCAACAAGAGAGCCCAATAAAGGGCCAAAATAGAGGAACACGACCCAAATCCACAGGCCGTACGAGCCTATAGAGATAAGGGCGGTTCCCTTGAAGATAAGCTGACCTCAACTCAAAAGATAAAGATAAGATAACATAACTAACTTATCTTATCTAAAAAGGTCACTATCACACCATTATAAATACACTGGAGCACCCAAGTATAACTCATACTCTGATTCTACTAAAAACCTGCTTAATACCCGTGCTAACTTAAGCATCGGAGTCTCTTGCAGGTACCCCCCCACCCTCCGGTGGCCAAGGATCAGCAGTGCAGCAAGTCCAACAAGTCGGACACAACATATCCGGCCGCCACCAGCCAGCCGGACACACCATCTCCAACCAGTACAGAAGATCTCATCCGAGATCGACCTCCAGTTTCAGGTAACCCTCAGAACAGAGGCCACAACCAAATTCTAAGTTTGGTGTTAAGAGGCCATCATCATGCTCTGAGTATCTATGAGGCTCCATGAGAGCCCACTGTCAAGCTACTGACATTAAAGAAGCGCTTGTTGGGAGGCTGATAAACCCATATTTCATGAGTTCTTTTGTGCTTAATTAAAGTGATTTATTCAACTCTTCACCTACTTATTCACATTAATTGCATGGTTCTACTTTCCCTTCCCTATTATGTCATATAATGAAAAACATGTTTTCTAAGCTTTAAAAATTAATTATTTTAATTACCTTTATTTCCATTCGATGCCGTGATTAGTGTGTTGAATAGTTTCAGATTTTCTAAGGCAGAATGGCTTAAAGGATGAAAAAGGAAACATACTAAAATGGAAGGAGAAAGCAAAACGGAGCTTTAAAGAAACTGGTATCCACGCGATCGCATGGATGACGCGATCGCGTGCCAAGCACGAACCGGCAGCGACGCGGCCGCATGACTGACGCGACCGCGCGCCTTAAGCAGAACGCACATGACGTGGTCGCATGACTGACGCGACCGCGTGGCAAGGAAAAGCTCCAATTGACGCGACCGCGTGACCCACGCGGACGCGTGACAGAGGCCACGCACCAGAAATTGCAGAAAATGCTCTGGAGTTTAGATTCAACTTTCATTATTGTTGAGAGAGATAACTAAGTTAGACCTCTAATTTCTTTACCTTGCTAAAAGTCGCTTTATAGTTATTATTTATTCTTAATTGCCATTTAATTCACTCGTCATTCAGATTACTTGCTTCTCACCTTCTAAACCTCGATTATAACCTTTATAGCCAATAATAAGAACATACTTCCTCGCAGTTCCTTGAGAAGACGACCCGGGGTTTGAATACTCGGTTAACAATTTTTAAAGGGGTTTGTTACTTGTGACAACCAAAACGTTTGTACGAAGAGATTTTTGCCGGTTTAGAAACTATATCTACAACGCAACCGTTTCTATGAATTTCTTTACTGGTAGAAATCTCGACGTCAAAATGGCGCCGTTGCCGGGGAACTGCTAACGTGTGCCTTATTATTGGTTATTGTAAATATTTTCCTTTTGCCTGTTTATTTATTTTCGTTTTTCCTCTTTATCTTTATTTGCTACTATGAACTCTCACCCCTCTCGCTTTGAGTTTGGTTCTAATATTGTTAAAGAAAATAGAAGTTACAGTAGGAATGTGCATCAAGATCAGACCAATCAAGGATGGATGGAACCAAGAAGATCTAATCAACCCTTTTGGCAGCAACACCCTCCGAGATATCCTGGGCAGAGACCATTCTACCGTGCATACCCAGCTGAAAGACATGGTGGACAACCTTGTAACTACCAACAAGCCCCACCCCGTGCATATGAACCATCCTTTCAACATAACCACGAACCACCACACTCACAAGCTTCTCTTCACCATTCGCCATCATATGATCCTTCCTTACCCCAATACCAATCCAATCATTCCCGATCATCACCACTTTCCTTTGTATCATGTCCAAGTCTGGAAAACCGTGAAGCAAAGGATCGCCTAAAAGAAATAATGATTAAATTTCAAACAACCGTTCAACAGCTGGAGCAAGCACTAATTCAATGGGCTACTAGGCACTTAAATATACAAGGATCAACCACAGCTCCATGTGGACAGCCCGATGAAGAGCGTAGCATGAAAGAAATACTAGAGACTCCAGCGGGCAAGACAGAGAATGAATTCATACTAGAACAAGTGGAAGAAGCT
>NC_029789.2:22220872-22228686 GCF_000816755.2 Arachis ipaensis
ATTGCCATTTAATTCACTCGTCATTCAGATTACTTGCTTCTCACCTTCTAAACCCCGATTATAACCTTTATAGCCAATAATAAGAACATACTTCCTCGTAGTTCCTTGAGAAGACGACCCGAGGTTTGAATACTCGGTTAACAATTTTTAAAGGGGTTTGTTACTTGTGACACCCAACACGTTTGTACGAAGGGATTTTTGCCGGTTTAGAAATTATATCTACAACGCAACCGTTTCTATGAATTTCTTTACTGGTAGAAAATCCTGACGTCAAAAATGGCGCCGTTGCCGGGGAACTGCTAACGTGTGCCTTATTATTGGTTATTGTAAATATTTTCCTTTTTCCTGTTTATTTATTTTCGTTTTTCCTCTTTATCTTTATTTGCTACTATGAACTCTCACCCCTCTCGCTTTGAGTTTGGTTCTAATACTGTTAAAGGAAATAGAAGTTACAGCCTTGTGCGGATATATATATTGGCGTAAGGATCCAACGAACAGAAAGTTGGGCTGGAATCGTGCGGCCCTTGTGTGTTTCGCACAAATTGGCTCATGCGATCGCATGCCCCATGCGATCGCGTCACTGCCCAATACTAACCACACGCGACCGCGTGAGCGACGCGATCACGTCGCATGGATTGCACATCGCCCCAAAAGGAGACAGAGAGTTGCGCTGAAACGGCGCTGGAGTCGTGCGTTTAGCACAAATTCCAGCGACGCGATCGCGCGATCCATGCGATCGCGTCACCCTTCTTTCCCCCCTTTCATGCGATCGCGCACTCCACACGATCGCGTCACTCCCATTCTCGTCCCAACTATGCGACCGCGTGCCCCACGCGGCCGCGTAGATTCGAAAATATAACCCTCCCGCCTAAAAGAAACAATGATTAAATTTCAAACAACTGTTCAACAGCTGGAGCAAGCACTAATTCAATGGGATACTAGGTGCTTAAATATACAAGGATCAACCACAGCTCCATGTGGACAGCCCGATGAAGAGCGTAGCATGAAAGAAATACTAGAGACTCCAGCGGGCAAGACAGAGAATGAATTCATACTAGAACAAGTGGAAGAAGCTGTCATTGTTCAAGAAGAAGAGTTGGTTGAATTGGTTGAAGATCTAGGCGATGCTGAACTTCCTTGGGAATCCAGAATTGAGGAAAACTCCGTCCGAGATGCCACAGTTGATGCTAAGGAGGATACCATACAATCTCCAAGGCAAGTCGTTTATGAAGAGTCAGACGGAATAATCCAAGAAACAAATTTCCTTGATGATGATAGTCACAAGTCTAGTTCTCCTAGTGATGAGCTTGCGTCCGCAAGTGAATTCTCTGAGATCGAAGAATCTTCCCCAAGTGAATATGAAAGTGATGCGGAGGTAGATTTCTCTCAACCTCCAATCTACGACTCGAGTGATGAGGAAGACATGGAAGACTTTGACCAAGATACAGATACAATTGAAGATCCTTGCAAGGAAGTGGAAGAATTCACAGAAGAACACAAGGAAACAGAACTTGCAGAACCACCAAAAACACCTATCCCAAGGCCATTACCACCCAATACAAGCTTCAAGTGGGTACAATCCTTAACTTATAATTTTACTTATTCACTTGAATATGGTTTGCTTGAAACAGATGGCCAGCTTAGAGCTCTCTGCGGCTTTAAGAGTAAGAGGGAAATGGCTCGTATTCAGAGCCGGTGCACCAGGTTCAATAAGGTTCCAAGCTTCACCTCGAAGTACACGGATTGGTATCGTGCTCAATTGCATGGATCATAGAGAACGTTTGGTCGTCACGGTGAGACTCTACTCTTTAACCCGCCCGAATGGAAACTTACAAATCAAAACGAAGGCGGATCTAAAAACACAGCTTGGGATCATGGATTATGTTCTGACATTCGTCATCCCAGGAGGCTGAATATCTGTTTAAAGCTGCGCAGAAGCTTTACATGCCTAGTTTGGGACCCCGGAGGCTATTGGCATTCCAAGCACTGGTGGAGATTTTTGGACGAATTTAAACACAAGCCACCATAACAGGATACTCTTCCAATGTCCAACTTAAGGACTTTAACTAAAAGTGCTAGGTGGGAGACAACCCACCATGGTATGGTCGCTTCTTTTTTTTTTTCATATTATTTCTTGTTAATTGCTTTCATTTTTCCTTTTTCATTTTTATTTATTAAACCTGGAATCATGCATAAGCATCCATGATAGTCATTGCATTCTGCACTTTTCATGCATTAAAAAAAAAGTGGTTGCACGACGCGACCGCATGCCCCATGCGATCGCGTCATATTGCGAAAAATACCACCCACGCGACCGCGTGACCCACGCGGCCGCGTGATATATATATCGGCGTAAGGATCCAACGAACAGAAAGTTGGGCTGGAATTGTGCGGCCCTTGTGCGTTTCGCACAAATTGGCTCACGCGATCGCATGCCCCATGCGATCGTGTCACTACCCAATACCAACCACACGCGACCGCGTGAGCGACGCGATCGCGTCGCATGGATTGCACATCGCCCTAAAAGAAGACAGAGAGTTGCGCTGAAACGGCGCTGGAGTCGTGCGTTTAGCACAAATTCCAGCGACGCGATCGCGCGACCCATGCGATCGCGTCACCCTTATTTCCCCCCTCTCATGCGATCGCGCACTCCACGCGATCGCGTCACTCCCATTCTCATCCCAACCACGCAACCGCGTGCCCCACGCGGCCGCGTGGATTTAAAAATATAACCCCCCCAGCCCGCGAACCCTATCAGTCGTGCAGCCCTCCCCTTTCACCCCCAACCCTCTTCTCCTTCTCTCTTCTTCTTCTTCCCAGCCACCGCCGGCCAGCCGCCACACCACCTCCGCCGCCACCACCGCGTCGCTGTGCACCACCACCGCGCCGGACGCCGCCGCAGCCACCTTCTTCCCTGTTCCACCCCTTCCACTTACCAGGTTCCGCAATACGCAACCATTTTTTATCTGTTCGTAAATTTTCTGTATTTTTTATTCCGTTTATGTTCATAATTAGCATAGCTAGACTTGCATGTTGTAGTGGATTTCTAGGTTGTTAGGTAGCTTAGGCTGTGGTTAGTGGATCTAGGTCTGTTTACTTGCACTGTTCTTACTTCTGTTTTACCCTATGTGCAAATATGTTGCTGCTATAATCATGTTTCATATGCTGCTTTCTTGTATGTTGCTGCTGTTTACATTGAGTTTTTATGTTTATTTTATATCTATGTACATGCAGCTTGATTTTTTAATTCATATGAACTGATTAAATTGCTGTTTATTTTCCGAGACAATCCAATTTGAGTTAAATGCGGAAAACCTTTTGGGAACATGGATAATAGAAATAAAAAGGTAGAAAAGTAAAAAGGAATAAAATAAAATTTGGGAAGCATGCTCATGAGAAAATCTAAATGATTCAATTATCATGTGCATTAAAAAAAATTTTAAAAAAAAATTTCAATGAAAACAATGCACATGGAATAAAAATAAAAAGTAAAACATGAGCATGTAACAATAAGTGGGAAATTATAGGAAAATAGGTAAAGAAGATTTTATTTTACTAAATATGTATGTTAGGTGAGATCTTAGTCTAATTAAGGATTCGCTTATTAGCTCACTTGACCATATACATAAATCCTTACCTTTACCTTGGCCCCATTACAACCTTAATTAAGACCTCATGACATTTTGGTATGACTATATTCTATAATTGTTGATTGGTTAGATGAAAAACAAAGCTGTAAGAAATTAAGAATAAAAAGAAAAATAGAGTGAATAAACCCAATAAACACTGAGTGACTAGAGAGTAAACACAAAATCCAGTGAGGGTTTAATAACTCATCAACATATATCCGTGCTTAAAATTTACTAATTGTTTTGCAAGTTTGTACAATGTTTTCTTTCCCATCTCATTTGCTAAAGTACTTTATTATTTAAGGGTTGGCTATATATATATATATATATATATACACAACTCCTTGAGAATGTGAATTAACTTAGCTACATGTAAGATTTATATATGAGTGGATGAATTAGAATTGCATGACTCATTAGGTAGATGCATTTAGCATAGGTTGCATTTCATGACATTCCATCACTTTAACCTTAATTATTTACCTTGGATTTAGCATGAGGACATGCTAGTGTTTAAGTGTGGGGAGGTTGATAAACCCATATTTCATGAGTTCTTTTGTACTTAATTAAAGTGATTTATTCAACTCTTCACCTACTTATTCACATTAATTGCATGGTTCTACTTTCCCTTCCCTATTATGTCATATAATGAAAAACATGTTTTCTAAGCTTTAAAAATTAATTATTTTAATTACCTTTATTTCCATTCGATGCCGTGATTAGTGTGTTGAATAGTTTCAGATTTTCTAAGGCAGAATGGCTTAAAGGATGAAAAAGGAAACATACTAAAATGGAAGGAGAAAGCAAAACGGAGCTTTAAAGAAACTGGTATCCACGCGATCGCATGGATGACGCGATCGCGTGCCAAGCACGAATCAGCAGCGACGCGGCCGCATGACTGACGCGACCGCGCGCCTTAAGCAGAACGCAAATGACGCGGTCGCATGACTGACGCGACCGCGTGGCAAGGAAAAGCTCCAATTGACGCGATCGCGTGACCCACGCGGACGCGTGACAGAGGCCACGCACCAGAAATTGCAGAAAATGCTCATAACGAGTTCTGAGGCCCTTTTTGGCCCAAATCCAAGTCCAGAAGGCATAGACCAGAGGTTATGAAGTGAGGGAATGCATCCATTTAGGGAGCTCGCATATTTTTCACCTTTCAATGATTTAAATTTAGTTGAGAGGGAGATCTTCTCTCTCTCTCTTTTAGGATTTAGGATTTCTTCTTGTTTTAAGAGTAACTCTGGATCCAGGTTTAATTTTATTTTAATATTACTTCTCTTTATTTATTCCAACATTTGAATTGATTATTATTATTTATGAATTATTCCATGTTACAGATTTCTAATTGAATTAATGATAATTGAGGTATTTTCAGTTTATGATTGTTATCTTTGACTTAAGTTACCATTGCTTCCCATCTAAGGATATTTTTACTATTATTCCAGCAATTTTACTTTTTCCCCTTTTGGTTCTGGTTAAGAATTTAGTAACTCAACAGTTATTAAACTCAATACAGTTGATAATCGTGATCTTGCTAATTGAGCTGAACTTAAATAATCCCAACCTTTTCTGAGGAAATAATTAGGATTCAAAGGTCAACTTAATTAGTCCCTTGACTTTCCCTTACCCTGGTAAAGGTCGACCAAGTAGAGTTTAGATTCAACTTTCATTATTGTTGAGAGAGATAACTAAGTTGGACCTCTAATTTCTCTACCTTGCTAAAAGTCGCTTTACAGTTATTATTTATTCTTAATTGCTATTTAATTCACTCGTCATTCAGATTACTTGCTTCTCACCTTCTAAACCCCGATTATAACCTTTATAGCCAATAATAAGAACATACTTCCTCGCAGTTCCTTGAGAAGACGACCCGAGGTTTGAATACTCGGTTAACAATTTTTAAAGGGGTTTGTTACTTGTGACAACCAAAATGTTTGTACGAAGGGATTTTTGCCGGTTTAGAAACTATATCTACAATGCAACCGTTTCTATGAATTTCTTTACTGGTAGAAATCTCGACGTCAGAGGCAACCCAATTTTACTTATCTATGTTAAATATCTATTTATTTTCTATTGTTATTTTATGTTTTCTGTAGGTTGATGATCATGTGAAGTCACAAAAACAATTGAAAAAGCAAAAATAAACTGAAAAACAGAATGAAAAATAGCACACCCTGGAGGAGAAGCCTGCTGGCGTTTAAACGCCAGTAAGGGCAACAGAATGGGTGTTAAACGCCCAGTCTGGCACCATTCTGGGCATTTAACGCCAGAAATGGGCACCAGACTGGCGTTTAACGCCAGAAAAGGGCAAGAAGCTGGCGTTAAACGCCAGAAATGGGCAGCAACCTGGCATTTAACGCCAGGATTGGCAGCAAAGGGCATTTTGCAAGCCTAATTGGTGCAGGGATGAGAAATCCTTGACACCTCAGGATCTGTGGACCCCATAGGATTCCCGCCAACCTCAACTCACTCTCTCACTTCTTCACACCTTTTGATAATACTCTTCCCCAAATAACCTCCACAAATCACCTTCATTACTCCTCCAAAACCATCATACAATCCACCTACACTCACCCACTCAAATTCAAACCATCACTCCTTCCTTTTCCACATCATAACCACCTAAAACCCCCTTGGCTGAATAATTCACATACCTCCATCTCCTCCATCTCTTCTTCTTCTCCTCCTTTCTTCATTCTTTTGCTCGAGGATGAGCAAACCTTTTAAGTTTTGTGTGGAAAAGCTCAGCTTTTTTATTTTTCCATAACCATTTATGACACCTAAAGCCGGAGAAACCTCTAGAAAGAGGATAGGAAAGGCAATTTATTCCACCTTCGAGTCATGAGAGATGGAGAGATTCATCAAAAAGGTCCATCAAGACCACTTATATGAAGTTGTAGCCAAGACTCCTCATTGAAGAGGACAAGCCCATCACTAAGAAAAGGATGGAGCAAACAAGAGAGCCCACTCATGGACCTCAACAAGAGCATGAGGAAAATCCTCATCATGAAATTCCTGAGATGCCTCAAGGGATGTATTTTTCTCCACAAAATTATTGGGAGCAAATTAACACCTCCCTAGGAGAATTAAGTTCCAATATGGGACAACTAAGGGTGGAGCACCAAGAGCATTCCATCCTCCTTCATGAAATTAGAGAAGATCAAAGAGTCATGAGAGAGGAGCAACAAAGGCAAGGAAGAGACATTGAGGAGCTCAAGCACTCTATAAGATCTTCAAGAGGAAGAACTAGCCGCCATCACTAAGGTGGATCCGTTCTTTAATCTCCTTGTTCTTTATTTTCTGTTTTTTGAATTTTTATGCTTTATGTTTATCTATGTTTGTGTCTTTATTACATGATCACTAGTGTCTAAGAATTCTGGGCTTTCCAGCAATATATAATAGTCCATACTTTGCCCAAGGTTTGATGGCCCAAACCGGCGTTCCAAGTCAGCTTAAGAATTCTGGCGTTTAACGCCAGAACTGGCATAAAAGCTGGAGTTAAACGCCCAAACTGGCATAAAAGCTGGCGTTTAACTCCAAGAAAAGTCTTTACACATGAAAGCTTCAATGCTCAGCCCAAGCACATACCAAGTGGGCCCCAGAAGTGGATTTTTACACTAAACACCCTAGCTTACTCATTTTCTGTAACCCTAGGTCACTAGTTTACTATAAAAACTACTTTTAGTGATTCATCTTGTACCTCATGACACGTTACACGTTTCATATTGTATCTTCTACGGCATGGGTCTCTAAACCCCATTGTTGGGGTGAGGAGCTCTGCTGTTCTTCATGAATTAATGCAATTACTACTGTTTTCCATTCTATCACGCTTGCTTCTATTCTAAAATATTCATTCGCACTTCAACCTAATGAATGTGATGATCCGTGACACTCGTCATCATTCTCACCTATGATCGCGTGCCTGACAACCACCTCCGTTCTACCTTAGATTGAATGCATATCTCTTAGCCTCATGATTCAGATCAGAGTCTTCGTAGTATAAGCTAGAACTATTGGCGGCCATTCCTGTGATCCGGAACGTCTAAACCTTGTCTGTGGTATTCTGAGTAGGATCTGGGAAGGGATGACTGTGACGAGCTTCAAACTCGCGAGTGTTGGGCGTAGTGACAGACGTAAAAGGATCAATGGATCCTATTCCGACATGATCGAGAACCGACA
>NC_029789.2:22229468-22243006 GCF_000816755.2 Arachis ipaensis
TGTGGTATTTTGAGTAGGATCTGGGAAGGGATGACTGTGATGAGCTTCAAACTCGCGAGTGTTGGGGGTGTGACAGACGCAAAAGGATCAATAGATCTTATTCCAGTATGATCGAGATCCGACAGATGATTAGCCGTGCGGTAACAGCGCATTTGGAATATTTTCACTGAGAGGACGGGAAGTAGCCATTGACAACGGTGATGCCCAACTTAAAGCTTGCCATGGAAGGAGCCTTGCGTGCATGAAGAAGAAGATAGTAGGAAAGCAGAGATTCAGAAGACAAAGCATCTCCAAAGCCTCAACCTGTTCTTCATTACTGCATAACAAGTATTTATTTCATGTTCTTTTACTTTTTACAATTAAATCTGAGAATTATTGATATCCTGACTAAGAGTTACAAGATAACCATAGCTTGCTTCAAGCCGACAATCTCCGTGGGATCGACCCTTACTCACGTAAGGTATTACTTGGACGACCTAGTGCACTTGCTGGTTAGTTGTGTGGAGTTACAAAAGTGTGATTGTAATTTCGTGCACCAGTTGTCTTCACAGACAATTTAGTCATTCCACACACTGTGAACAAGATCTTGTCTCTGGAACATGTGGAACTTATCCATGAGAGCACAAGCAAAAAGTTCATTGTAAGGGGCGAAATTCTGAGCCCATATCCATCTCCATAAGGAGTTAACGGTCAAACTAGTGACGTGAAAGAAGCGCTTGTTGGAAGGCAACCCATCAATAATTAATGTTTTCTTATTTTTCATTAGGTTTATTTAAGTTATTTCAGTTTAATTTTCATATTTGTTTAAGTTTGTGATCATGTACAGTAGTTAGAACAGAAACAGAAACAGTCAGAGCTGGAAACAGAACACCCTAGAGCAGAGACCTTGCTGGTCTTGAACGCGAGCCAGGGAGCACATTGCTGGCATTGAACACCAGCCAAGGAGCACATTGCTGGCGTGGAACGCCAGTCAAGGGGCAGAACCCTGGCGTTCGACGCCCCAACAGAGGCACAGACCTGGCGTTGAACGCCAGGAAGGAGGTCCCTCAAGGGTGTTCAACGCCTAATGAGAGGCACATTGCTGGTGTTGAACGCCAGGCAGGAGCAAGAGCTGGGTGTTCAATGCCCACAAGGGGCAGGGAACTTGAATTCCCTAGCCTCTCAGGATCAGTGGGTCCCACAGAATCTCCACTTACCCCACATTCTTCTCTCTCTTACTTTCACTCTTCCCCACATACTCTTCCGTATAAACCTAACCCAATCACATCCATATCACTTTCCAATACCATCACAACCCCCACCCACTTCAAATTCAAAATTTCCCACTCATTCATTCAAACCCAACCTATCCCACCTCTATAAATAACCCATTTTTCCTATCCTTCCTACACACCATCCAGACACTAAAGACCTCTTAGCTGAATCCACTATCCCTCTCTTTCTCCTCTATTCTCTTTTTTTTCTATTTTTTTCTTCTCTTTTCTTCTTATTTTGTCGAGGACGAGCAAATCTTTTAAGTTTGGTGTTGGAAAAGCCTTACTTTTTGCTTTCCATTCACACTTATGGCACCCAAAGTCGGAGAACCCTCTAAAAGGAGGAAAGAGAAAGCAGTTGCTTCAACCTCCGAATCTTAGGAGATGGAAAGATTCATCACTGAAGCTCATCAATACCACTTCTACGAAGTAGTGGCAAAGAAAAGGGTGATTCCTGAAGTCCCCTTTAGGCTAAAAAAAAAATGAGTATCCGGAGATCCGAAGAGAAATTCAGAGGAGAAGTTGGGAAGTCCTAACCAATCCTATCCCAAAAGTTAGGCTCTTGATGGTACAAGAGTTCTATGCCAATACATGGGTCACAAAAAACCATGATACAAGCGTGAACCCAAGTCCCAAAAATTGGCATACCATGGTCCGATGGTATCTCTTGGATTTCAGTCCGGAGAGTGTAAGGTTGGCGCTCCATTTGCCAATGATGCAAGGAGACCCACATCCTTACACTAGGAGAGTAAATTTTGACCAGATGGTGAACCAAGTCCTTTCAAACATTTGTGTGGAAAGAGCTCAGTGGAAGAGGGATGCTCAAGGCAAGCCTATCCAACTGAGAAGGCTTGACCTCAAGCCTATAGCTAGAGGATGATTGGAATTTATCCAGCGCTCTATCATCCCTACTATCAATTGGTCAGAAGTGACCATTGACAGAGCCATCATGATTCATTGCATCATGATTGGAAGTGAGGTAGAGGTACATGAAGTAATACCTCAAGAATTGTACAAGAAAGCTGAAAAGCCTTCCACCTAAGCAAGGTTGGCTTTTCCCCACCTTATCTATCATCTATGCAATTTTAGAGAGCCAGCACATGGACCACAACAAGAGCATGTGGAGTGATGCGCGTGTACGAAAAACCCACACTATTTCGTATAGCATCAGCAGTACCAGCAAGTGCACTGGGTCGTCCAAGTAATACCTGAGCGAGTCAAGGTCGATCCCACGAGGATTGTGGCTTGAAGCAAGCTATGGTTGTCTTGCAGGTCTTAGTCAGGCAGAATCAGAAGGAGCTGGATACATAAATATTTATAGGATTATTTGAAATGAGGATAGGAATTATATACTGGGAATTGAAATACTAATAGGATTAAATTGAGAGTTGGAGTTGCTTTGTCTTTCTGAAGTGACTCTAGTACTACCGTCTTCTTTGCTTGTGAATGATCTTTTTCTCTGGCAGGCTGTAAGTGATCAAAGCCACACCAATGGTCTTTGATCTCCTCTACTACAGAATGAACACGACAATGGCCAGTGGTCGTGATATTCAATCTGACGAAGGGTGAAGCGCATAACAGTCAATTCTCTTGGTGATCCTACTCAAAACTCAACAGAAAAGGTAGAATCTTTCAGATCAGAGAACATTGATTCTTGGATCTAGCCTATACCACGGAGACCTTAATCTTCCCGGAGATCGGCTGAACTGGTGTCTCGAGAAGTCTCTAACGAAATCATGGATTAACCATCTGAGAGATGTATAATCATAGTTGTTGGCTCGTGCTTTTCTTCCAGGTACTAACACGAACCCAAGTAGACGCGGGTGTTTGTCAGGCACGTTCGTCTTAATGTGATGAACAGAGCCAATTTATCAGATCGTCCTTTTCATCATGATGAAGATCAGAATATACATCTTAGAGATAGATCAGACATGGATCGAAGAAGAAGAAATAGTACTTTAATTAATTCATAGGACTCAGCAGGGCTCCTCCCCTCAACCTAGGAGGTTTAGAAACTCATACTGAAAATAAAAACAATGGAGAAAACAAAAATATGCTCTCCTGAATCGGAGAGTGTGTGTGATTATCTGATTTACATGAATAAGATCCCTTTAAATACTAAACAGATGACTAGTAAGGGTAAAACAGTCTATTTATTGCTAAAATCCACTTCTAAGGCCCACTTGGTGAGTGTTTGGGCTGAGCTTGAATGAGATCCACATGATATGAGGTCTCTGAGACGTGGGATGCCAGTTAGGGGGTCCTCTCTGGGCCTTTGGATGTTGGGCTCTGCTCTTTGGGCGCTGCACTCTGGAAGGGGGCAGGAAGCTGACATTGGACGCCAGTGTTCGGCCTTCTAATCCGAAGCAAAGTATGAACTATTATATATTGCTGGAAAGCTCTGGAAGTCAGATTTCCATAGCCGTTGAGAGTGCTCCATTTGGACTTCTGTAGCTCCAGAAAATTGCTTCCGAATGCAAGTAGGTCAGATCTGGACAGCATCTGCAGTGCTTTCTCTGTCTCTGAATAAGACTTCTGCTCCAACTCCTCAATTTCAGCCAGAAAATACCTTAAATTAGCAAGCTATGGTTGTCTTGCAGGTCTTAGTCAGGCAGAATCAGAAGGAGCTGGATACATAAATATTTATAGGATTATTTGAAATGAGGATAGGAATTATATACTGGGAATTGAAATACTAATAGGATTAAATTGAGAGTTGGAGTTGCTTTGTCTTTCTGAAGTGACTCTAGTACTACCGTCTTCTTTGCTTGTGAATGATCTTTTTCTCTGGCAGGCTGTAAGTGATCAAAGCCACACCAATGGTCTTTGATCTCCTCTACTACAGAATGAACACGACAATGGCCAGTGGTCGTGATATTCAATCTGACGAAGGGTGAAGCGCATAACAGTCAATTCTCTTGGTGATCCTACTCAAAACTCAACAGAAAAGGTAGAATCTTTCAGATCAGAGAACATTGATTCTTGGATCTAGCCTATACCACGGAGACCTTAATCTTCCCGGAGATCGGCTGAACTGGTGTCTCGAGAAGTCTCTAACGAAATCATGGATTAACCATCTGAGAGATGTATAATCATAGTTGTTGGCTCGTGCTTTTCTTCCAGGTACTAACACGAACCCAAGTAGACGCGGGTGTTTGTCAGGCACGTTCGTCTTAATGTGATGAACAGAGCCAATTTATCAGATCGTCCTTTTCATCATGATGAAGATCAGAATATACATCTTAGAGATAGATCAGACATGGATCGAAGAAGAAGAAATAGTACTTTAATTAATTCATAGGACTCAGCAGGGCTCCTCCCCTCAACCTAGGAGGTTTAGAAACTCATACTGAAAATAAAAACAATGGAGAAAACAAAAATATGCTCTCCTGAATCGGAGAGTGTGTGTGATTATCTGATTTACATGAATAAGATCCCTTTAAATACTAAACAGATGACTAGTAAGGGTAAAACAGTCTATTTATTGCTAAAATCCACTTCTAAGGCCCACTTGGTGAGTGTTTGGGCTGAGCTTGAATGAGATCCACATGATATGAGGTCTCTGAGACGTGGGATGCCAGTTAGGGGGTCCTCTCTGGGCCTTTGGATGTTGGGCTCTGCTCTTTGGGCGCTGCACTCTGGAAGGGGGCAGGAAGCTGACATTGGACGCCAGTGTTCGGCCTTCTAATCCGAAGCAAAGTATGAACTATTATATATTGCTGGAAAGCTCTGGAAGTCAGATTTCCATAGCCGTTGAGAGTGCTCCATTTGGACTTCTGTAGCTCCAGAAAATTGCTTCCGAATGCAAGTAGGTCAGATCTGGACAGCATCTGCAGTGCTTTCTCTGTCTCTGAATAAGACTTCTGCTCCAACTCCTCAATTTCAGCCAGAAAATACCTTAAATTTTCCAAAAACACAAAAACTCATAGTAGAATCCAAAAATATTATTTTAACACTAAAACCTATAAAAACTCAATAAAAACTAAACAAAAACTACTAAAAACTATATGAAAATGATGTCAAAAAGCGTATAAAATATCCACTCATCACAATACCAAATGTAAACTGTTGCTTGTCCCCAAGCAACTAAAAACATAGTAGGATAAAAAGAAAATTAAGATACAATAAATTTCTAAGTTTCAAATGAAGCTTAGTTAAAATCAAATGAGCGGGACTTAGTAGCTTTTTGCTTCTAAATAGTTTTGGCATCTCACTATCCATTGAAACTCAGAGATGTTGGCCTTTTTAGAAACTTACAATCCAGATGATATTATTGACTTTCCTAGTTAAGCTTATTTTTATTCTTGAACACAGCTTTTTGAATCTTGGCCGTGACCCTAAGCACTCTGTTTTCCAGTATTACCACCGGATACATTCATGCCACAGACACTTTACCTGGGTGAACCTTCTCAGATTGTGACTCAGCTTTGCTAGAGTCCCCAGATAGAGGTGTCCATGGTTCTTAAGCACACTCTTTTTGTTTGGACCACGACTTTAACCGCTCAGTCTCAAGCTTTTCACTTGACACCTTCATGCCACAAGCACATGGTTAGGGACAGCTTGGTTTAGCCGCTTAGGCCAGGATTTTATTCCTTTGGGACCTCCTATCCACTGATGCTCAAAGCCTTGGGTCCTACCTTTGTCTTTTGGTTTAAAGGGTTACTGGCTTTTTCAATCTGCCCTCCTTTTCCTGCGTTTTTGGGCAGTAATGGATTTTTCTGCTTTTTAATTTTTTTTTTTGCTTTTTCGCCACTTTTTTCTTTCTTGCATGCATATAATTTTTTTCTTTTGCAACATGCTTTTTCTTTTGCTTTTTGCTGCTTTTTCTTGCTTCAAGAATCAATTTAGATTTTTCAGATTATCAATAATATTTTTCCTTTTTCCTTATTCTTTCAAGAAGCAACATTCATAAATTTCAACTTCAAATATGCACTGTTTATTTCATACATTCAGAAAACAAAAGCAATTGACACCACATCAAACTAATTAAACTAATATTATTTTAAACTTGAAATTTATGCATCTCTCAATTCTTTTCTTCAAACAAAAAATTTCATTTAAGCAAGGTGAGAGATATATGGAACATTTAACAACTTTTTAAGACATCAATGCAAATGATCATGCAACTAGAACAAGAAAACAGATAAACAAATATAAAATAGAAAAATAACAGGAAATGAGTAAAAGAGAATGAATCCACCTGAATGATGGTGGCCAGTGCTCCTCCTTGAGGATCCCGTATAGTGCTTGATCTCTTCTATGTCACTCCTTTGTCTCTATTGAGGCGGCTGCACAAGTTTATGTGCATGCTCTCTAGTTTGCTCCATCCTCGTCTTCTATACTGAAGAGTGGTAGAAGTCACAAAGAAAAGCTTTGCCAATACCAAACTTAAGAGTTTTGCTCGTCCTTGAGCAAATATGATTACTGGGAAAGAAAAGGGTTGGGTAGGTGGAGCTTCTGTGGAACCTCTTGGTCCTGAAAGGCTAGGAAATCCAGTTTTTTTACTTCTCTACATTGGTGTTTGAACGCCCAGGGGCTATTCCCTGGTTGGCGTGTAAGGCCAGTAATGCTCCCTCTTGGGGGCATTGAACGCCCAGGAGGGCTTCCTCGCTGGTGTTCAACTTTGACACTCCGCTTGGAATGTTATGTTTTTACTGCTGTGAATCCTGTCTCTTGACTGGTGCAAATGATCATGACTCTGACAACTGAAAGGAAAAACAAAAAGAAAATAAATGGTTGAGTAAAGTTGGGTTGCCTCCCAACAAGTGCTCTTTTAAAGTCACTAGCTTGACCTTTAAGCTCCTTATGGAGGTGAGTATGGGCTCAAATTTTTGACCCTGACAGTGAATTTTCTGCCTGTCCTCTCATGAATGAGCTCTACATGCTCTAGAAATAGGACACGATTCACTGTATGTGGTAGGACTGGATTCTTAGTGAAGACAACTCTCATGTCAGGTGAGAGGCCTTTAGTTGGGACTTTCTTTTTCTTCCAGGCTTTAGGTACTTTCTTTTTAGTACCTTTGTGCTTAGCGCATGTTGAGGGCTGCCCAACACCAAACTTAGAATTGATATCTTGGGGCTCTGCAGAGCTCTGCACAGAAAGAGAGGGTTGGCACACTAGGTGTTGTGCTGTTATCTCTCTTTTAAAGGGAGAATTGGGATGAGGCATATTGAATAAGATGTGGTCCTCCCCTATCTTTAGGGTTAGTTCTCCCTTAGCCATATCAATGATAGCATTAGCTGTGGCTAGGAAAGGTCTTCCAAGGATGACACAGTCATCCTCATCCTCTCCTATGTCCAAGACAATGAAATTTGCAAGGATGTAGTGGTTTTCAACTCTAACCAAGACATCCTCCACTAAGCCATATGGCCTCTTCATGGTCTTGTTTGCCATCTCTAAAGAGACGTGTGCAGCTTGTACCTCAAGGATTTCCAACTTCTCCATTACTGAGAGTGGCATGAGGTTAATACTTGACCCTAGGTCACACAGAGCCTTTTCAAAATAGTGCCTATGGTGCAAGGAATTAGAAAGCGTCCAGGGTCTGGAAGCTTCTGAGGTAGCTCTTGCTGAACCAAAGCATGGAGTTCTTTGGTAAGCAGTGGATATTCTTCCTCCAGGGGCTTTGTACCAAAGATCTTGGCATTCAGCTTCATTAGAGCTCCTAGGAAATGAGAAACTTGCTCTTTCCTGGTGTCTTCATCCTCACTTGAGGATGAGTAGTCATCAGAACTTATGCACTACAGAAGTACATTCAAAGGAACCTCTATAATCTTTATGGTTTCCTTTAGTTCTGGACTAGAGGGTTCTTGAGTGGTATTCAGGCACTCAAAGGGTGTGCTTGTGCTGGCGTTCAACGCCAGCTCTGTCAGCTTATTGGGCGTTGAACACCCTTGCTGACTATCTTGACTGGCGTTAAACGCCAGTCCCTCTAGCATTCTGGACGTTGAATGCCCAGTGAAGGCTTCTTCACTGGCGTTCAATGCCGTCCCATTCTCCTCCAATTCAGCCTCAACCTCCATGGTTATGGCCTTGCACTCTTCTCTAGGATTAACCTCAGTATTACTGGGAAGAGTGTCAGGAGGGATCTCAAGAATCCTCTTGCTCTATTGACCAACTTGTACCTCCAAGTTTCTAATGGAGGACCTTGTTTCATTAATGAAACGGTGGGTGGTCTTAATGAGGCTAGAGACTAGAACGGCTAAGTCAGAAAGGCTCTCCTTAGAAGTCTCCATATTCCCTTGAGAAGGTGGGAATGGTGGTCTATTATTGAACCTATTATGGTTCCTACCACCTTGATTGAAACCTTGCTGAGGTTTCTGTTGATCCTTCCATGAGAGGTTAGGATGATTCCTCCATGAAGGGTTGTAAGTATTTCCATAGGCTTCTCCCATGTAATTTACCTCCTCCATGGTAGGTTGATCAGGATCATAGGCTTCTTCTTCAAGAGAAGCTTTCTGATTACTGCCAGTTGCATTTTGCATCCCAGTGAGATGTTGAGAGATCATGTTGACCTGTTAGGTCAAGATCTTATTCTGAGCCAAGATGACATTCAGAGTCTCAACTTCATGAACTCCTTTCTTCTGAGAGATTCCATGGTTTACAGGATTCCTCTTAGAGGTGTACATGAATTGGTTGTTTGCAACCATCTCAACAAGCTCTCTTGCTTCTGCAGGTGTTTTCTTCAAGTGGAGAGATCCACCTGCAGAGCTGTCAAATAAAATTTTGGACATCTCAGATAAGCCATCATAGAACACGTCTATGAGGGACCATTTTGAAAGCATGTCAGGAGGGCATCTCCTGATCAGTTGCTCGTATCTTTTCCAAGTTTCATAGAGGGATTCACCTTCTCTTTGTTTGAAAGTTTGAACTTTCACTCTAATCTTGATCATCCTTTGAGGAGGAAAGAACTTAGCAAGAAAAGCATTTACTAGCTTTTCCCAAGAGTCAAGACTCTCTCTTGGTTGGGCATCCAACTAAAACTTAGCTCTGTCTCTTAAAGAAAAGGAGAAAAGCATAAGCTTATAGACTTCAGGATCAACTCCATTAGTCTTTACAGTATCACAGATCTATAAGAATTCTGCTAAGAACTAATATGGATCTTCTAGTGGAAGTCCATAGAATTTGCAGTTCTACTGCAGAAGAGAGACTAACTGAGGCTTAAGCTCAAAATTGTTAGCTCCAATGGCAGGTACAGTAATGCTTCTACCATAAAAGTCAGAGGTAGGCATGGTGAAGTCACCAAGGACCTTTCTAGGCTCCTCTTATGGTTCGGCGATATCCTTCAGTTCTTGTTCAAAAATTTCTGAATGGTCTCTTCCGGAGTGTTGTGCTTTAGCTTATTGTAAACACCTCCTCAGAGTCTTCTCAGGTTCAGGATCAGGAGTCAAGAGGGGTTCTTAATCCTTGTTCCTGGTCATAAACAAGAATAAAAGAAAAAAGAAGAAGAGACCATGCCAACAGGCAAGAAGCTCCTCCTTAAAGTAAGAAGTAGAGAAAGAAGAAGAAGATAAAAAAATAAAAATAAAAATAAATAAAATAAGTAGAAGAAAAATAAATACCTTGGAAATAATAGATAAGAGTAAATAAGAGAGGATGAAAGTTGAGAAGATGGAAGAGAAATCACAAGAGAGCTTTCTGTGCCAATTGGCAAGAAGCTCCAAGTGAGATGTGAGATGAAGAGCAAAGAAGAAGATAAAGAAGTGAAGATGGAAGAAGAGATAGGGATAGGAGTGTTTTGAATGAATAGAGATGAGAAGAGAAGAAGTATAAATTGAAAAAGTAAATTAAAATATTTTTATTTTTATTTATTTATTTAATTAATTTTCAAAAATTGAAGAGAGGTGAGAGTTAATTTGTTAGTTTTGAAAAAGAAGAGAGAGAAAAGGGGAGAGAATTTTCGAAAATTAATGAAAGAAGAGAGTTAGTTAGGTGGCTTTGAAAAAGAAGAGAGAGAAGTGAGAAGATGAGAGTTAGTTTTCAAAAATTTGAGAGGAAAAAGTTAGTTAGGTGGTTTTGAAAAAGATGAGAAAGAAGATAAGATATTAATTAAGAAAAGATAAAAATAAAAATAAAAATAGAAGATAAGATAAGAAAAGATTTAAATTTTAAAAACAAGATAAGAATTAAGATAAGAAAAGATTTTGAAATTAAAATTTAAAATTAGAAAAAGATAAGATATGAAATTAAAAAAATTTGAAATTGATTTTAAAAAATTAAAAGTTAGAAAAGATAAGATTTTTAAAATTTGAAAAAGATATGATAAGTTTTGAAAAAGATAAGATTTTTTTGAAAAAGATATGATTTTTACTTTTGAAAATTTTGATTTTTGAAAACTTGACAAATAAGATAAGATAAGATAAAATTTTAAAATCAAAATCTTAATTTTATAAGCAATTTTCGAAAATTTGGTTAAAAATTAGTTAGAAAAGATTTTTTTTATTTTTTGAATTTTATGATGAAAGAGAAAAACACAAAAAAGACACAAGACTTAAAATTTTTAGATCTAAAGCCCCTAATTTTCAAAAATTTTGGAGGGAAATACCAAGGGACACCAAACTTAAAAATTTTAAGATCAAGACACACAGAAAACTCAAGAACACTTTGAAGACGAACAAAAACATGAAGAACAAAATTTAAAGACTCAAAGAACTCGAGAACATAAAAAAAGAATACTAAACTTTAAATTTTTAGAAAACCAAGACCAAATTTTCAAAAATTACAAGAAAAATAAAAAGAAAACACCAAACTTAAAGACTTAACACAAGAATTAACCAAAGAAAAATTATTTTTGAAAATTTTTTAGAAAGAAATACTCAAAGAAACACAAAATTACCAAGAACATAAGCCAATGCTGTAATCAATTGAGCTACAAATTTAACAATATTTTTGAAAAACCTTTTTGAAATTTTTGAAAATTAAAGAAGGAAAAATAAAATTAAAAGACTCAGCAAGAACACAAACAGAGACTCAAATCAAGAACAAAAATTAAATAAAGAAAAGAAAAATATTTTTTTGAATTTTTCAAAAATTATGAAGAAGAAAACAAAAATTAAAAGACTCAAATAAAAGTAAAAATTACCTGATCTAGGAAGCAAAACACTCCGGCAGTTTGTCCAAACTCAACAATTCCCGGCAACGGCGCCAAAAACTTGGTGCGCGTGTACGCAAAACCCACACTATTTCATACAACAGCAGCAGTACCAGCAAGTGCACTGGGCCTTCCAAGTAATACTTGAGCGAGTCAGGGTCGATCCCACGAGGATTATGGCTTGAACCAAAATATGGTTGTCTTGTAGGTCTTAGTCAGGCAGAATCAGAAGGTGTTGGATACATAAATATTTATGGGATTATTTGAAATAAGGATAGAAATTATATGCTGGGAATTGAAATACTGATAGGATTAGATTGAGAGTTGGAGTTGCTTTGTCTTTCTGAAGTAACTCTGGTACTATCATCTTCTTTTCTTGTGAATGATCTTCTTCTATGGCAGGTTGTAAGTGATCAAAGTCACGCCAATGGTCTTTGATCTCCTTTGCTACAGAATGAACACGGCCACGGCCAGTGGTCGTGATATTCAATCTGACGAAGGGTGAAGCGCATAGCAGTCCATTCTCTTGGCGATCCTACTCAAAACTCCACAGACAAGGTAGAATCTTTCAGATCAGAGAACGCTGCTTTTTGGATCTAGCCTATACCACGGAGACCTTAATCTCCCCGGAGATCGGCTGAACTGGTATCTCGAGAAGTCCCCAACGAAATCATGGATTAACCGTGTGAGAGATGTATAATCATAGCTGTTGGCTCGTGCTTTTCTTCCAGGTACTAACACGAACCCAAGTAGACGCCGGTGTTTGTCAGGCACGTTCGTCTTAATGTGATGAACAGAGCCAATTTGTCAGATCGTCCTGTTTATCACGATGAAGATCGGATACATTTTAGAGATAGATCAGACACAGATTGAAGAAGAAGAAATAGTACTTTAATTAATTCATAGGACTTAGCAGGGCTCCTCCCCTCAACCTAGGAAGTTTAGAAACTCATACTGAAAATAAAAACAATGGAGAAAACAAAAATATGCTCTCCTGAATCGAAGAGTGTGTGTGATTGTCTGATTTACATGAATAAGATCCCTTTAAATACTAAACAGATGACTAGTAAGGGTAAAACAGTCTACTTAGTGCTAAAATCTACTTCTAAGGCCCACTTGGTGAGTGTTTGGGCTGAGCTTGAATGAGATCCACGTGCTATGAGGTCTTTGGGATGTGGAATGCTAGCTAGGGGTCCTCTCTGGCCTTTGGACATTGGGCTCTGCTCTTTGAGCGCTGGACTCTGGAAGGGGGTAGGAAGCTGGCGTTGGATGCCACTTTTGGGCCTTCTAATCCGAAGTAAAATATGGACTATTATATATTTCTAGAAGTCAAATTTCCATAGCCGTTGAGAGTGCTCCATTTGGACTTCTGTAGCTCCAGAAAAGCTCTTCCTGTAAGTCTTTTGTTTTCGTTACGGTGGTGTAGTTTATTAACTTGATAAGAATTATATATTGAGCTTTAAGTACGTAGAATGAAAATAAAAAGTTATTTTATTAAAAAGAAATTTTGTTCTACTCTCTACGTACTTTATAAAGTATCGAAATTCTGTATTTATTTCTACTAGTACGTGGTCTTTATCTGTTATTTTGTTTTATGTACCTTCTGTTTTGTTTTTTATTGTATCCGTTGTCCCGTTATTTCCCTTGCTTAGGTGGAATCACTACCGCCGATGATGAGGAAGACCTCCTAGGTTGCCTCATGAACTAAAGGAGTTACAGTGTGGGGACGGAGACAACAAGAAAGGAGTATTGAGAAACAAGAAGGGAGTACCAAGAGACTAGAAGAGAATACAGTACCTCCTACCATCTTACGAGAACTACAGGGTAGGAATCAACTAGGTACGACCTCGAGTTAAGAGGATCTCTTCACACGTTAATCAGGGTTATCGGAACCCCTCCTTTTACGTAGGGAACTCCGTAGAGTCTCTAAAGAACAACTCCGTCGAGGTACTACTCGCCTATAAAATATGCGAAAAACTGTAGTAAAAGTATATAAAAATCATCAAAAACAAATCAAAAATAACTCAAAAATATCCAAAATCACAATTTTAGTGTAAAAACCTAAGATGATACTCAAAAACACAAAAACCCGTTAAAGTCCATAAAAGACCGACTTTAACTCCTCGACCTCGTCTTCAGATTAAGTCTCTGTCTCTTTCGTGACATCTACGACAGGTCTAGATTGGACGAACGTAAG
>NC_029789.2:22243031-22245941 GCF_000816755.2 Arachis ipaensis
CTCCGTTTATGTGAAATAACAAAAATGCCCCTGATATATATATAATATATGGACCTCTCTCAACAACCCTAGCCGTCACATATGCTTCCCAGGAATCCCAGCCTTCCCTACTTCAAAGACAAAGAGTGAGAGTCTCGTCTCATCTCCTCCCCTCTCTACTCCTCCTCAAAGCTCAAACCTCAGCCCCTCCTGTCTCCTTCTCGAACACCGCCAACTGCCGACCGCTGACCGCCGCCTCCCACCCTCTGGGTCCCTCAGCGCCGCAGTCTCGTCTCCTCTCCTCTCCACTCCTCCTCAAAGTTCAAACCCTCAGCCCTTCCTGTCTCCTTGTCGAACACCACCGACCGCCGCCTCCCACCCTCTGGCTCTAGGTCCCTCAGCGCCGCCTCCCACCCCCTGAGTGGCTCGAACACCGCCAACCGCCACCTCCCTCCCTGAACGTCATCTTCTTCTCCTCGTCGCGTCAACGCCGGTGGTCATCTTCTCCTCATCGTGGTAGACTCGTTACTGGTCGTCGTCTTCTCCTCGTCGCCATTCGTTCGCCAAATCGCCGGTCTTCCTTGTGGTTTCTAAATTAGGTTGATCTGATTTAAGAATTTCTGAATTTAGATTTTTGAATTAGGGTAATTAGATTTTGGTTTCTGAATTTCTAAATTTTTTATTCTGTTTTCTAATTAGGGTAATTAGATTCTGAATTTCTGAATTACGTAATTAGATTCTGGTTTCTAAATTTCTGATTCTGATTTCTAATTAGGGTAACTAGATTCTGAATTTTTGAATTAGGGTAATTTCTGAATTAGATTCTGAATTTCTGAATTTCTAATTAGCTCGGCACCTTACCAAAATTAATTCAAAAAAAATCAATAATCAAAGAAAGAAAGTGCTTAAGTATCTTTGACACAGAAAGTGGAGTGAGTGGTATTTTTCTGGCTGAAAAGTGAAGTCAAATTGAAAAGTCTACTATAGACAAGCTGAGTAACAAGTGGAAGAACAGAAGGGTTATCAATTTGATCATAGTCATTCACTTCTTAGCATTGAACCACAAAGGGTATTCAATTTGGTCATAGCAGATGCTTTGAGCTGCTCCACTTTCTCATCATTAAAATGGAACGTGATTGATGGAAGGAAATTTTGAAAGGTCAACTATTTATGAAGATCTTTTGATTCATTTAGGAAGACATGGGAATGAATTTGATGCTATCCTTGCCTTGAAGGGATGACAAATTCTTGTACACCTTCCCATTCATGCATATGTTGGTTCAAGCTATCAAACTTGTTTATACATACTCATTATTGAATTGTTCTTAATATGTTATTTATATATGTTGTTGAGACAAAAATGTAAGTTATATCTGAATTGATATGATATGGTTTTTTTCATTTTTTTCCCAATTTTTTCTATTTTTTAATTTTTAAAAATTCGCAGATATCCGTGGAGTCTCTAATCCCCAGTAGATACAGGGTCCCTGTTACCCGTGGCGAGGACGGGGACTGGATATGGAGGCGGGGGGCGGGGGCGGGGGCATGTCCCCGCCCCCGTGGGTACCCATTGCCATCCCTATTTTAAACCAAAAGGCAAGAGCAAGGATCCAAGGCTTTGAGCATCAATGGTTAGGAGGGCCTAAAAGAAATTTCTTAACCTAAACAGTTCAAATGAGCTGCTTCCCTAACTATATGCTTGGGGTGTGAAGGTGTCAAGTGAAAAACTTGAGACTTAGCAGTTAAAGTCGTGGTCCAAAGCAAAGAGTGTGCTTAAGAACTCTAGACAACATTGGCTGGGGATTCTAGCAAAGCTGAATCACAATCCTAAGGGGTTCACCCAGTTAAAGTGTCTGTGGCATTTATGTATCCGGTGGTAATACTGGAAAACAAAGTGCTTAGGGTCACGGCCAAGATTCTAAAGAAGCTGTGTTCAAGAATAAAAAGGAACTTAACTAAGAGAATCAATAGTATCATCTGGATTCTAAGTTTCTAAAGATGCCAACTATTCTGAGCTTCAATGGAAAGTGAGATGTCAAAACTATTCAGAAGCAAAAGAGCTACTGGTCCCGCTCATCTAATTGAAACTGAGCTTCATTGAAAACTCTAAAATTTATTGCATCATTCTATTTCTTTTTATCCTACTTTGCTTTTGGTTTCTTGGGGACAAGCAACAATTTAAGTTTGGTATTTTGATGAGCGGATATTTTATACGCTTTTTGGCATCATTTTCATATAGTTTTCATTATGTTTTATTTAAGTTTTATTAAGTTTTCATAGGTTTTAGTGCAAAATTCATATTTTTGGATTCTACTTTGGGTTTGTGTGTTTTATGGTGATTTCAGGTATTTTCTGGCTGAAATTGAGGAGCTTGAGCAGAAGTCTAATTCAAAAGCAAAGAAAGGACTGCAGATGCTATCAGGATCTGACATTCATGTACTCGAAGAAATTTTTATGATCTATGGTGCACGAATTGTAAATCACACTTTTCACAACTCGTACCACTAACCAACAAGTGCATTGGGTTGTCCAAGTAATACCTTACGTGAGTAAGGGTCAAATCCCACGGAGATTGTTGGCTTGAAGCAATCTATGGTTATCTTGTAATTCTTAGTCAAGATATCAATTATAATTATCAGTTTGGATTGCGAAAAATAAAAGAGCATGAATTAAATACTTGTTATGCAGTAATGGAGAATATGTTGGAGTTTTGGAGATACTTTGTCTTCTGAATCTCTGCTTTCCCCCTGTCTTCTTCTTCACGCACGCAAGGTTCCTCCTATGGCAAGCTGTGTGTTGGTGGATCACCGTTGTCAATGGCTACCATCCGTCCTCTCAGTGAAAATGGTCCAGGTGCGCTGTCACCGCACAGTTAATCATCTGTCGGTTCTCACTCATGCTGGAATAGGATCCATTAATCCTTTTGCGTCT
>NC_029789.2:22247674-22251066 GCF_000816755.2 Arachis ipaensis
TCTAGCTTATACCACAAAGATTCTGATTAAGGAATCATAGAGATACTCATTCAATCGAAGGTGGAATGGAGGTGGTTGTTAGTCACGCGTTCATAGGTTGAGAATGGTGATGAATGTCACGGATCATCACATCCATCATATTGAAGTGCGAATGAACATCTTAGATAGAAACAAGCGTGTTTGAATAGAAAACAGAAATAATTGCATTAATTCATCGAGACACAGCAGAGCTCCTCACCCACAACAATGGAGTTTAGAGACTCATGCCGTCAAAGAGTACAAAGTTCATATCTAAAAATGTCATGAGATACAAAATAAATCTCTAAAAGTTGTTTAAATACTAAACTAGTAACCTAGGTTTACAGAAAATGAGTAAACTAAGATAGATAGTGCAGAGATCTACTTCTGGGGCCCACTTGGTGTGTGCTGGGGCTGAGACTTGAGCTTTACACGTGCCTAGGCTGTTTCTAGAGTTAAACGCCAGGTTGTAACCTGTTTCTGGCGTTTAACTCCAACTTGAAGCCTGTTTCTGGCGTTTAACGCCAGAATGCAACATGGAACTGGCGTTGAACGCCAGTTTACGTCATCTATCCTTGAGCAAAGTATGGACTATTATATATTTCTGGAAAGCCCTAGATGTCTACTTTCCAACGTAATTGAGAGCGCGCCAATTGGAATCCTGTAGCTCCAAAAAATCCATTCCGAGTACAGGGAGGTCAGAATCCAACAGCATCAGCAGTCCTTTTTCAACCTGAATCAGATTTTTGCTCAGCTCCCTCAATTTCAGCCAAAAAATACCTGAAATTACAGAAAAACACACAAACTTATAGTAAAGTCCAGAAATGTGATTTTTATTTAAAAACTAATAAAAATATAATAAAAAGTGACTAAAACATATTAAAAACTACCTAAAAACAATGCCAAAAAGCGTATAAATTATCTGCTCATCACAACACCAAACTTAAATTGTTGCTTGTCCCCAAGCAACTAAAAACAAATTAGGATAAAAATAAGAGAATATACAATGAATTGTAAAAACATCTATGAAGATCAGTCTTAATTAGATGAGCGGGGCTATTAGCTTTTTGCTTCTGAACAGTTTTGGCATTTCACTTTATCCTTTGAAGTTCAGAATGATTGGCATCTATAGGAACTCAGAATTCAGATAGTGTTATTGATTCTCCTAGTTCAGCATGTTGATTCTTGAACACAGCTACTTTATGAGTCTTGGTCGTGGCCCTAAGCACTCTGTTTTCCAGTATTACCACCGGATACATACATGCCAGTGACACATAACTGGGTGAACCTTTTCAGATTGTGACTCAGCTTTGCTAAAGTCCCCAATTAGAGGTGTCCAGGGTTCTTAAGCACACTCTGTTTTTGCTTTGGACCTCAACTTTAACCGCTCAGTCTCAAGTTTTCACTTGACACCTTCACGCCACAAGCACATGGTTAGGGACAGCTTGGTTAAGCCGCTTAGGCCAGGATTTTATTCCTTTAGGCCCTCCTATCCACTGATGCTCAAAGCCTTAGATCCTTTTTATTACCCTTGCCTTTTGGTTTTAAGGGCTATTGGCTTTTTTCTCTTGCCTTTTGGTTTAAAGAGCTTTTGGCTTTTTCTGCTTGCTTTTTCTTTTTCTTGCTCTCCTTTTTTTTCGCATTTTTTTCTTGCAAGCTTTGTTCTTCATTGCTTTTTCTTGCTTCAAGAATCATTTTTATGATTTTTCAGATTATCAAATAACATTTCTCCTTTTTCATCATTCTTTCAAGAGCCAACAATTTTAACATTCATAAATAACAAATTCAAAAGACATATGCACTGTTCAAGCATTCATTCAGAAAAAAAAAGTATTACCACCACATCAAAATAATTAAAATATTTTAAAATTCGAAATTCATGTACTTCTTTTTCTTTTTCAGAAAATATTTTTCATTTAAGAAAGGTGATGGATTCATAGGACATTCATATCTTTAAGACATAGACACTTAGATACTAGTGATCATGTAATAAGACCCAAACATAAATAAACATAAAGCATAGTAAACGAAAAACAGAGGAATAAGAACAAGGAGATTAAGGAACGGGTCCACCTTAGTGAGGGTGGCGTCTTCCTCTTCTTGAAGAACCAATGGTGCTCTTGAGCTCCTCTATGTCTCTTCCTTGTCTTTGTTGCTCCTCCCTCATAGCTCTTTGATCTGCAGTCAAATGCTCTACCACTGAACTATGGACCCTTGAGATGAACCTCTCCATCTCTCATGACTCGGGGGTGGAAGCAACTGCCTTCTTTTTCTTCTTTCTAGAGGTTTCTCCGGCCTTAGGTGCCATAAATGGTTATGGAAAAACAAAAAGCAACGCTTTTTTTTTCACACCAAATTTAAAAGGTCTACTCGTCCTCGAGCAAAAGAAGATAGAAGGGAGTAGAAGGAGAAGTGTGAATGGGTGGGTATGGGAGGGGAATGGTTTGAATTGGAATGGTGAGGTAGGTGGGGATCCTGTGGGGTCCACAGATCTTGAGGGGTCAAGGACTTAGCATCCCTGCTCCATTGAGGCATGCAAAACGCCCTTAGTGTGCAATCCTGGCGTTTAACGCCAGACTGCTGCTTGTTTCTGGCGTTAAACGCCAGCTTTTCCCCTTTCTTGGCGTTGAACGCCAACTTGGTGCTTGTTTCTGGCGTTTAACGCCAGCTTGATGCTTCTTTCTGGCGTTAAATGCTAGTTTGATGCTTCTTACTGGCGTTTAAACGCCAGTAAGCTCTTCCTCCAGGGTGAACTATTTTAATGCTGTTTTTGACTCTGCTTTGATTTTTGTGACTCCACATGATCATCATCCTAAAGAAAACATAAAATAAAAATGGAAAACAGAAAATTAACATAGATAAGGAAAAATTGGGTTGCCTCCTAATAAGCGCTTCTTTATTGTCTTTAGCTGGACCTTGTTGAGCTTTTAATCTAGCCTCAGCCTTGAGCACTCTTGCTCAATATTGCCTTCAAGATAATGCTTGATTCTCTGTCCATTAACAATGAACTTCTTATCAGAATCAATGTCTTGAAGCTCCACATAACCATATGGTGACACACTTGTAATCACATATGGTCCCCTCCACCGGGATTTCAGTTTCCCAGGGAATAGCCTGAGCCTAGAGTTAAACAATAGAAATTTCTGTCCTGGTTCAAAGACTCTAGATGACAGCTTTCTGTCATGCCACCTTTTTGTTTTCTCTTTGTAAAGCTTGGCATTTTCGAAAGTAGTGAGTCTGAATTCCTCTAGCTCATTCAGCTGGAGTAATCTTTTTTCTCCAGCTAATTTGGCATCAAAGTTTAGGAATCTGGTTGCCCAGTAGGCCTTATGCTCCAGTTCCAAGGGCAGATGACAGGCCTTACCATACACAAG
>NC_029789.2:22251175-22256578 GCF_000816755.2 Arachis ipaensis
CTCCAGTTCCACGGGCAGATGACAGGCCTTACCATACACAAGCTGGTATGGAGAGGTCCCTATAGGAGTCTTGAATGCTGTTCTGTAAGCCCACAGAGCATCATCCAAGCCTCTCGCCCAATCCTTTCTACGAGTACTTACAGTCCGTTCCAGGATTCTTTTTATTTCTCTATTAGAGACTTTAGCTTGCCCATTTGTCTGTGGATGATACGGAGTTGCCACCTTGTGACTAATTCCATACCGGACCATAGCAGAGTAAAGCTGTTTGTTGCAGAAGTGAGTGCCCCCATCACTAATTAGTGGGTGTGGCAATGGCCTCTACCCATTTGGATATATAGTCGACTGCCACCAGAATATAAGTGTTTGAGTATGATGGTGGGAAAGGCCCCATAAAGTCAATACCCCATACGTCAAACAACTCAATCTCTAAGATTCCTTGCTGAGGCATGGCGTAACTATGAGGCAGATTACCAGCTCTCTGGCACCTGTCACAGTTACGCACAAACTCTCAGGAGTCTTTATAGAGAGTGGGCCAGTAGAAGCCACAATGGAGGACTTTTGTGGCTGTTCGCTCACCTCCAAAGTGTCCTCCATATTGTGATCCATGACAATGCCATAGGATCTTCTGTGCTTCTTCTCTAGGCACACACCTACGGATTATTCCGTTTGCACATCTCTTAAAGAGATATGGTTCATCCCACATGTAGTACTTTGTATCAGTAATTAATTTTTTCTTTTGTTGCTTGCTGTACTCCTTGGATATGAATCTTGCAGCTTTATAGTTTGCAATGTCTGCAAACCATGGTGTTTCCTGGATGGCAAACAGTTGCTCATCCGGAAAGGTTTCAGAGATCTCAATAGAGGGGAAGAACGTCCCTTCTACTGGCTCTATCCGGGACAGATGATCAGCCACTTGGTTCTCTGTCCCTTTTCTGTCTCTTATTTCTATATCAAACTCTTACAGAGGCAACACCCATCTTATGAGCCTGGATTTTGAATCCTACTTTGTGAGTAGATATTTAAGAGCAGCATGGTCAGTATATACAATCACTTTTGATCCCACTAAGTATGATCTAAACTTGTCAATGGCATAAACCACTGCAAGCAATTCTTTTTCTGTGGTTGTGTAATTTTTCAGGGCATCATTTAAAACGCAGCTAGTATAATAAATGACATGCAGAAGCTTGTTATGCCTCTGTCCCAGTACTGCACCAATGGCATGGTCACTGGCATCACACATTAGTTCGAATGGTAATGTCCAGTTTGGTGCAGAAATAACTGGTGCTGTGACCAGCTTAGCTTTCAGAGTTTCAAACGCCTGCAGACACTCTGTGTCAAACACAAATGGCGTGTCAGCAGCTAGCAAGTTGCTCAGAGGTTTTGCAATTTTTGAAAAATCCTTTATAAACCTCCTATAGAATCTTGCATGCCCTAGAAAGCTTCTGATTGCCTTAACATTGGCAGGTGGTGGTAATTTTTCAATTACCTCTATCTTAGCTTGATCCACCTCTATTCCCTTGTTCGAAATCTTGTGCCCAAGGACAATCCCTTCAATCACCATAAAGTGACATTTTTCCCAGTTTAAAACTAGGTTAATCTCTTGGCATCTTTTCAAAACTAGTGTCAGGTGATCAAGACAGGAGCTGAATGAGTCTCCATATACTGAGAAGTCATCCATGAAGACTTCCAAAAATTTTTCCACCATATCAGAGAAAATAGAGAGAATGCATCTCTGAAAGGTTGCAGTTATATTACACAGTCCAAATGGCATTCTTCTGTAGGCAAATACTCCAGATGGACATATGAATGTTGTTTTCTCTTGATCCTGGGGATCTACTGCAATTTGGTTGTAGCCTGAATAGCCATCCAAAAAGTAGTAATAATCATGACCTGCTAGTCTCTCTAGCATCTGGTCTATGAATGGTAAAGGAAAATGATCCTTTCTGGTGGCTGTGTTGAGCCTTCTGTAGTCAATATACATGCGCCACCCTGTAACTGTTCTTGTAGGAACCAGTTCATTTTTTTCATTATGAACCACTGTCATACCTCCCTTTTTGGGGACAACTTGGACAGGGCTCACCCAGGGGCTATCAGAAATAGGATAAATAATCCCAGCCTCCAGTAACTTGGTGACATCTTTCTGCACCACTTTCTTCATGGCTGGATTTAGCCATCTCTGTGGTTGAACCACTGGCTTAGCATCATCCTCCAATAGGATCTTGTGCATGCATCTAGCTGGGCTTATGCCCTTAAGGTCACTTATGGACCATCCAAGAGCTGTCTTGTGTGTCCTTAGCACTTGAAGTAGTGCTTCCTCTTCCTGTGGATTTAAAGCAGAGCTTATGATCACCGGAAAAGTGTCACCTTCTCCCAGAAATGCATATTTCAGGGATGGTGGTAATGGTTTGAGCTCGGGTTTTGGAGGTTTTTCCTCTTCCTGAGGAATTTCCAGAGGCCTTTTTATTTCCTCTGAATCCTCCAAATTAGGCTGAGCATCTTTAAAGATGTCTTCTAGCTCTGATTCGAGACTCTCAGCCATGTTGATCTCCTCTACCAAAGAGTCAATAAGATTAACTTTCATGCAGTCTTTTGGAGTGTCTAGATGCTGCATGGCTTTGACAGCATTGACGAACGGATTTTTGATGGTTTAGAATTTCACAAATGAATTCTCGTTGCAAGTATAGTTTCTAAACCAAACAATAATCCTTTCATACAAAAGATTGTTTGTCACAAGTAACAAACCCCTAAATTCTATAAACCGAAGTATTTAAACCTCGGGTCGTTCTCCCTAGGAATTACAATGAAGTGTCTTGTTATTGGTTATGAATTATTTTTGGGGTTTTGATAAGAGGCATGAAAGATAAATGGCAAGAAAGTAAACTAATGGCTAAAAAGGTCTTGGCAAGGGTTGGTGGTCAAGGATCCCTATCCTAATCACTAACCACAATATGAGAATTGGCAAGGATTAATCTCATTAAATCATCCTCTAACTAGTAGTAAAGGAAAGTCAAATGAGCTATATCAATCCTAGTCCATAAGTCCTATGTCCTAAAAAGCATGTTTTCACATTCAAGCACAATTAAAGGAGAATATACAAAACCATGCTATTTCTTGAATAAATATGGGTAAAAGGTGATAAAATCCCCAAAAATCAATACAAGATAAACCGTCAAATTGGGGTTTGTCAAGCATTTAACTTGAACTCATCCTCATTGACCCTCAGGGTTACTTCCCCCTTTTGGACATCAATGAGAGTTCGTCCAGTTGTTAGGAAAGGTCTTCCTAGAATGAGAGTAGCACTCTTGTGCTCCTCTATTTCCAGCACTACAAAGTCAGTGGGAAAGGCGAATGGCCCAACCCTGACAATCATGTCTTCAATCACGCCTGATGGGTATTTAATGGAGCCATCATCAAGTTGGAGACATATCCGAGTTGGTTTGACTTCTTCAGTTAAACCAAGCTTTCTGATAGTGGATGCAGGTATTAGGTTGATGCTTTCCCCAAGATCACATAAAGCTGTTTTGGTGCAATCACCCTCTAATATGCATGGTATCATAAAGCTCCCGGGATCTTTAAGCTTTTCTGGGAAGCTCTTCAGAATGACTGCACTGCATTCCTCAGTGAGGAGAACTCTTTTAGTTTCTCTCCAATCCTTCTTATGACTCAAGATCTCTTTCATGAACTTGGCATAAGAGGGTATTTGCTCAAGTGCCTCTGCAAACGAAATCTTTATTTCAAGAGTCCTGAGGTAGTCTGCAAAGCGAGCAAATTGCTTATCCTGCTCCTCTTGGCAGAGTTTTTGAGGATAAGGCATCTTGGCTTTGTATTCCTCAACCTTGGTTGCTGCAGGTTTATTTCCTACAGAAGTGGTTGGAGAAGCCTTTTTAGAGGGGTTGCTATCAGCACTTGTGTGGTCTGATCCCTCACTGGCATTTGAATGCCAGGGTTGGAAGTTTGATTGGCGTTGGACGCCAACTTCCTACCTGTTTCTGGCATTTGAACGCCAGAATTGATCTTCCATTGGGCGTTTGACGCCAGCTCCTTTCCTGTTCCTGGCGTTTGAATGCCAGAGTTGTTCCTCTCTGGGCCCTTACTGTCCTCAGAGGGATTTTGGATAATTTTTTGCTCATCATCTGTCAGTTGTTCTTTTCTTGGCTTTCTGCTGCTCTGAAGTGAGGTATTTAATGTTTTCCCACTTCTTAATTGAACTGCCTGGCACTCCTTTGTTATCTGCTTTGATAATTACTATTTTGTCTGATTCAATTGTGCCTCCATATTTTTATTAGCATTTTTAGTGTCTTATAGCATCTCCTTGAATTCTGCTAGTTGTTTTGTTAGAAAACACAATTATTGATTGAGTTCAGCAACTTGTTCTGGAGGACCAAGTTCAGTAGACACTGCTTTGGCTTCTTCTTTTATGGAGAACTCATTGCTTATGTACAGATGATGATTTCTGGCAACTATATCAATAAGCTCTTGAGCCTCTTCAATAGTTTTCCTCATGTGTATAGATCCACCAGCTGAGTGGTCTAAGGACACCTGAGCTCCTTCTGTAAGCCCATAGTAGAAGATGTCTAATTGCACCCACTCTGAAAATATTTCAGAGGGGCATTTCTTTAGCATCCCTCTGTACCTCTCCCAGGAATTATAAAGGGATTCGTCATCCTCTTGTTTAAAGCCTTGGATGTCCAGCCTTAGCTGTGTCATCCTTTTTGGAGGGAAATATTGATTCAAGAATTTGTCTGATAACTGTTTCTATGTCCTTATGCTTACTGTTGGTTGGTTATTTAACCACCTTTTAGCTTGATCTTTTACAGTAAATGGAAACAATAATAGTCTGTATACATCCTGATCTACCTCCTTGTCACGTACTGTGTCAACAATTTGCAAGAATTGTGCCAGAAACTCAGTAAGTTCTTCCTGTGGAAGACCAGAATATTGGCAGTTTTGCTGCACCATGACAATGAGCTGAGGATTTAGCTCAAAACTGCCTGCTTTGATGGAGGGTATACAAATACTACTCCCATATGCAGTAGTAGTGGATTACCATATGACCCCAGAGTCCTTCTGGACTGTTCATTTCCACTTAGATCCATGATGGATAAAATGGAATTGATATGAATTGCAAAGAAAATATATTTTTAATTTTTTTTTTGAAAACCGAAATTGAAATAAAATAAAATAAAATAAATGAAAAATTGACTATAATTTCGAAAATTAGAATAAAAAGAAATAAAAGAAAATTAAAAACTAAATTAATTAATTAAAAAAATTTGAAAGAGATGAGGGTGAGGATTTTCGAAAAAAATGAAGAGAGAGAAATTAGTTAGGAAGTTTTGAAAAAGATATGTCTTAAAATTAAAGATACTTGTAAGAAAATAAAATAAAATAAAATATATGAAA
>NC_029789.2:22256610-22257954 GCF_000816755.2 Arachis ipaensis
ATTGATTTTAAGATTTGAGATTAGAAAAGATAAGATAAGTTAGGTAAGAGAAGATAAGGAATTTAAATTAAAAAGTTTTAAAATTTAAATTTTAAATTTGAAAATTAAATTTTGAAATTTGAAATTTGAAATTTGAATTTTTAAATTTTGAATTTTGAATTTTCGAAAAAGTCAACAATATAAGATAAGGATTTGAAAAAGATTTAAAATTTGAAAAGATTTGATTTTTAAATTTGAAAATTAAATTTTGAATTTTGGAAGTTGAAATTTGAAATTTGAAATACGATAAGATAAGTTTTTGAAAAAGATATGATTTTTTTTTAAAAAAAGATTTGAATTTTGAAAAAAAATTATTTTTAAAATGAAAATCTGAATTTTTAAAGGTGATTTTCGAAAAATCAATTAAAATAAAGGAAAAATATATTTTTGAATTCAATGAGGAAAGAGAAAAACATTAAAAAGATATAGAACTTAAAATTTTTAGATCTAATGCTCCTTATTTTCGAAAATTTTGAGGAGAAACACCAAGAAACACCAAACATAAAAATTTTAAGATCAAAACACAAGAAAGACTCAAGAACACCTTGAAGATTCACAAGAACACGAAGAACAGAAATTCAAAGACTCAAAGGACTCAAGAACATAAAAAAAAGAACACCAAACTTAAAATTTTTAGAAAATCAAAGTAAAATTTTTGAAAACTAAAGAAAAATTTACAAGAGAACACCAAACTTAAAGTTTGGCACAAGATTTAATCAAAGAAAAATTATTTTAAAAAAAAGTTTTAAAAAGAATATAGCCAATTACCAAGAACATAAGCACAACGCTCTAGCCAATTGAGCTATAAATTTAATGTGTTTTAATAAGGTATTTAATGTATAAAATATTTTATTTTTATTTTTTTATTTTTTTATTTTTTTTATTTTTTGATACTAATAATTTGAAAATGCACAAGAAAAACAAGAAAAATCACAAAATAAGAAAAACTAAAGATCAAACAAGGAAAATAAACAAGAACAACTTGAAGATTAAGAAAGAACAATAAACACAAATTCGAAAATTTAAAAGAAAATAAAAACATGCAATTGACACCAAACTTAAAATATGAAACTAAACTCAAACAGAAAAACTTAATTATCAGTTTATAAAATTTTTGAAAAATTTAAAAAGATAAAATAAGGATTTTAAAAAAATTTCAACCAAAAACAATAATAGAAGACTCTAAACCAAAAAGAAAATTTTTTCCTAATCTAAGCAACAAAATAAACTGTCAGTTGTCCAAACTCGAACAATCCCCGGCAACGGCACCAAAAACTTGGTGCACGAATTGTAAATCACACTTTT
>NC_029789.2:22258055-22273606 GCF_000816755.2 Arachis ipaensis
ACAAAATAAATCTCTAAAAGTTGTTTAAATACTAAACTAGTAACCTAGGTTTACAGAAAATGAGTAAACTAAGATAGATAGTGCAGAGATCCACTTCTGGAGCCCACTTCGTGTGTGCTGGGGCTGAGACTTGAGCTTTACATGTGCCTAGGCTGTTTCTAGAGTTAAACGCCAGGTTGTAACCTGTTTCTGGCGTTTAACTCCAACTTGTAGCCTGTTTCTGGCGTTTAACGCCAGAATGCAATATGGAACTGGCGTTGAACGCCAGTTTACGTCATCTATCCTTGAGCAAAGTATGGACTATTATATATTTCTGGAAAGCCCTAGATGTCTACTTTCCAACGCAATTGAGAGCGCGCCAATTAGAATTCTGTAGCTCCAAAAAATCCATTCCGAGTGTAGGGAGGTCAGAATCTAACAGCATCAGCAGTCCTTTTTCAATCTGAATCAGATTTTTGCTCAGCTCCCTCAATTTCAGCCAGAAAATACCTAAAATTACAGAAAAACACAAAAACTCATAGTAAAGTCCAGAAATGTGATTTTTATTTAAAAACTAATAAAAATATAATAAAAAGTGACTAAAACATATTAAAAACTACCTAAAAACAATGCCAAAAAGCGTATAAATTATCCGCTCATCAATCTATAGAAGTCCAAATGGTGCTCTCTCAATGGATATGGAAAGCTAACATCTAGGGCTTTCCAGAAATATATAATAGTTCATACTTTGCTTAGGAAATGAAGGCCCAAAACTGGCGTTTAACGCCAGCCACCAGCCCCAGTCCTGGTGTCCAACGCCCATAAGGGGGTAGCTGGCATCCAACACCCTTTAGGGGGTCCCAAGCCAGCGTTCAACACCCCTAAGGGGCACTAGCTCGTAAAAAACACTCAAGCTCAGCCCAAACACTCACCAAGTGGGGCCCAGAAGTAGATTTTCGCACTACAAGACTAGTTTATCTTATTTTCTGTAATCCTTAGTTAGCAGATTAGTATTTATAGGAGAAGATCAACCATGTTTAGGATCTTCTTCCTCCTCCATTATTTTCGAACACTATTATGTACAATATGAGTCACTAACCTCCTAAGGTTAAGGTTAGGAGCTCTGCTGAGTTTCATGGATAAATAATATTACTGTTTCCATTCAATATGTCTGATTCTATTCTCTTATGTAACCTCATTCTTCATCTTATGACCCGTGACAATCACCCTTGTTCTACATGGGTTCCGTGCGATTCCTGACCCTGATAGCGTTGAACTAAAGCTAGAGATTTCATTGCGGATTCCAATAGAGCATCTGAGCAACTTTGGATATATGACATACAATCCCGTTGACTATGGGCGCGTGAGGTCTCTATGGCATTAAGGCTAGAGTCAGAAAAGCAGTATTTTTTGATTCGGAAGATCTGCCTTGTCTGTGGCACCTTGAGTAGGATCATGAAGTGAAGTGGATTGCTTAGAGCTTCATCTTTTGCTACAGTGAGAAATCTAGAGTTGGCTTGATGAGAGGACATGAGTCAGCTCAACGTGGTGGATTGCTGCAGTGGAGGAGGTTAACTTGATGAGAGGATATGAGTTAATCACTTATGACTACCATTGAAGGAATCAGAAGGTTATTGAAGAAGACAGTAAGAAAAGTTAATCTGGAAAGACAAAGCATCTCTGAAGCCTCAACCATTCTATCATCATTGAATTCTCATCTATTTAGTAACATTCTATTTATCTGTTTTATATGCTTTTCGTGACAAACTATTTTTTCTATCCGCCAAACTAAGATTTAGAAGGTATCCACTGCTTGCTCAAACCAACAATATCCGTGGGATTGACCCTCACTCACCTGAGGTATTACTTGGACGACCTAGTATACTTGCCAGTCTATCTGTCCGAATTCTGTGGAGCCAGTTTCGTGCACGAAAGGGTGCTCTAAATCTACCTATCTTAGCACTCATCCGAGAAAATATTATCGGTTGAACGAGCTATTTATGCGGATGAGTACTGAGGCTTACCAATGCAAGCGCGCTGGATTTACTTTCTCTGAGTTTGCCACTCAGCGGATAGAGGCAAATATGTAGCGTGCAGAAAACATTGTTATGCACCGATTTGATAGAAGAAATGGGGTGTTTGAGGTGCGCAAAATGTCTAGTGGAAGAGTGTTAGTTGTTGATCTTGCACGACGGAGGTGGGACTGTGGGCATTTTCAGGTGGAGCGACTTCCATGTCGCCATGTTATTGCTTGTTGTGCTAACCAGTGACTGGATTGGCAGGTGTATGTCAGCGATGTATACAAGATATCAGAGATTTGCAAGGTCTACAGAATTGAGTTTGTCTCATTGGGTGACACGGAGATATGGCCTAATTACCCAGGACTGACGATGGTCGCGAATCCTGCCTTGAGACGAACGTCAAAAGGTCATCCTAAATCAACTCACTATCTGAATGAAATGGATTCACGGAAAATGTGTGGTTCCTGGGTATGCAGTCTTTGCGGGAGACAGGGTCAAAGTCGTAGTAGATGTTCTCAACGTGTTGGACCAAGTGGGGTTGGTGGCAGTGGTTGTTTGTAGGGATTTTTTTAAGTTTTGGAGGGTCATAGTCATTGTATTTGAATTCTGAATTTCTACGTTCATGTATTTTTTAGTTAATGCATTTCAATTCTAAATAAACTAATACAAGGATGAGATAAACTAAGTTTGACTAAACTGAAAGTTAATACAACAAATACGAAGATGAAATAAACTAATTTCAACTAAACTGAAAGTACAAAGATGAAATAAACTAAGTTGGACTAAATTGAAAGTTAATACAACAAATACGAAGATAAAATAAACTAAGTTAGACTAAACTGATAATTAATACAACAAATACAATGATGAAATAAACTAAGTTTGACTAAAAGCTTACGACTACTTCTTAGAAAACCCCATCGCCTTGTTCGCTATCATGTTAACAGTTGACAGATTAAACCTGTGTGGTGGACGCTGGGGTGGCTGCTGGGGTGGCTACTAAGGAATGAACTCCGACAGCCTCAGATACATCCTGTATAATCCAATGTACTAACTCCAGTAATCGGCAGATGGGGTAAAGTCAGTGATTGGTTGCAGATGTCAATCTCGCAAATGACTATTGTGGCGGTTCCCCCATTGCTGTATCCATTCGTCGTGTATCCCACTCCAGTCATGGCACTATACTCCCCGAAGAGTGTAGCAATGCGTGTCAACTGGTATGGCTTGTGTTGCCAGAGGGGTGACAGAGCATACCCATACTAGCAAACCACTCGGTCCGTAGAAAGCCATTCGACACACTCGAATAACACCAATGGCTCTACCGTGTCACAAACATCAAGGTGTGCATATAGTTCGGCAGGAATGATGATGCTGATGCACGATCTCCAGACAAACTGCAAAATAGAGTAAAGGCCATTAGATTATTAATAATATCATAAATTAATAATAGCCTTAACCGCTAAATTAACCTCTTTCATGTAGTCAATTTCGTGCCTAATAAACGCCACGCTCCTCGACATCCATGCTCTGGTTCGTGGATGATGACTCTACCTGCAACACACAATATTAAAATAGAGTTTAAATTATGTATTTTTAGTAAAATATAAACAAAATACGAGTCAAATTCCAATAAATTATTTACTATTACCTGTGTGCCACCGGTATATCAGTCGATGCAAGCCTCTGTTGTGGAATGGGCGCAAGCCACGATATTCGCTTCCATGTCCAAACAAACAACAAATCAAGTGGGCCATCCATCTCCTTGCAATCATACCATGATGCACGACATAGTGACCTGTAAAGGTGCGCGAGAGTTGCTGACCCCCAACTGTAAGTGCCGATTGATGAGGTAAAATCGATTCCACACAAACTCACCGGCAAGTGTACCGGGTCGCATCAAGTAGTAAAACTCGCAAAAGTGAGGTCGATCCCACAGGATTGATGGATTGAGCAATTTTAGTTGGGTGATGAATTTAGTTAAGCAAACAGTTGATGATTTGAGTAAAAGTTGATTAACAGAATATAAATTGCAAGAAATTAAAGTGCAGAAAGTAAAATTGGCAGAATCTTAAATTGCAGAAGCAGTAAATTACAGAAACTTAGAGAACAAGAAATTAAAGGAGCTAAAACTTAAATTACAAGAAAGGTAAATAACTGAATCTTAAAGTGCAAGAAATTTAAATTGCAGAATCTAAATTGCCAGAAAACTTAAATTGCATGAATAATAAAGGAATTTGAGTGCTGGGAATCAAAACAGAATGTAAACTACAGCAAATCAGAAAGCTCTAAGTTGGAAAAATTCAAAGGAAGTGATTCATCAGGGTTTGGAGGTATTGTAATCCTTCCTGAATCAAATAGGGCTCAACTCCTTTCTCAATCATTTGGTAGATCTATGGCGGATTGAAATTGATTGGATCCCAATTCCTTGGCAATCCAATCTCTCTAATCACAATCAATCTTGCCAATTCCTTGATCTAATTGTCATGAGAAGAGGTTAAGTGCATATCTCTCATCCATAAGCCACACTAACTCTCAAGATCTCAATTCCTCCCGAATAGTGTTGATCAAGAGAGTAGTGAAGGATAGAGCTCCAATTCTAATGCAAGTGATTCCCCTTCCGAGACTCACACAAGCATTCAATAGAATTCAACCCCCTTCCGGAGTGAAGAATTCTAAATCAAAACAGAAGATATCCAATAGCTACTAAATTGAATTGAGAAGAAGAAGAATTTTATTGATTCATTGGAATTACAATAGAGCTCCTCCCCCTAATGAACTTGGGGTTTAGTTCATTATTGCTCTAGTACCAAAACAGAAAAGAAAAATGCAGAAGATGAAGAACAGAAAGAAAAACAGAAAGCCAATAAACTCAGATCTTAGAATTCCTAAAACAGAACTAAAAAGATAAATTCAAAAGAAGGTAAAAGAGAAGCTCCCAGAGAAGTCCTAATGAAATCAAATTTTCATCTATTTATACACTTTCTAATTTAGTCATCAAGTACTTGGAGTGGGCTTTTTGGCCTCTGATGAAGTGGATCAGAATTGGGTACTTAGTTGCAGCTTCCAGGGGAACGTTGCATTCTCAGAGTGAGCGTTACGCTCGTTCACCGACGCGTACGCGTCTACTACGCGTGCGCGTCATTGCTCGCTGAATGCTCATCACGCGTACGCGTGCTTTGCGCCCATGCATCCCTTGGCATTTTTGCACATCGACGTGTACGCGTCACATACGCGTACGTGTCATTGCCATCTTCAGCTTCCATCATGCTTGCGCGCACCATTCACGCGTGCGCGTCTTTGATAGCATTCGTTTAATGAGCGCTAAGTTCGCGCCATGAACGCTACCCACACGTGCGCGTCCTCTACGCGTGCGCGTAGGTGGAAAAATGTTGATTCCAAGCTTCCGCGCCACCCACGCGTAAGCGTGCTTCATCCCAGATGTTCCATCGACGCGTGCGCGTCATGTACGTCTGCGCGTCGATTGCAGAACTTCAATTCCAATTTCAAATTTGCTCGAAAACGCTCATTAAGCTAATGTAGCGCTCTCTTTGCTACTGAGGGCCAATTACATCCACGCGTACGTGTCATGCACGCGTACGCGTGGGTCTTCAAGAATTTGTCCCCCACATGTAAGCGTCCTGTACGCGTGCGCGTGGGTAGAGAGCGTGGCGTTCTTCATTTGAACGCAGCGTTACTCTGCACTACATCTCTTTCTCTTTATTTTTTCACCTAAAATCAACCAAACATGCAATCAAAGTCTCACCAAAATCATAAGGTTTTGCATCATTTATAATAATCACCTAATTCTTGCATAAATCTCATGATTTTGTATAAAATTAATGATGTTTGATTAAATCAAGATAAATATGAAATTTCACTCCAATCACTTACTTATTGTGCGAGAAAGTGCATAAAACCTAATGAAACAAATGAAAATTTCTAGTAAAACTAGCATAAAATGACCTGTCATCACAACACCAAACTTAAATCTTGCTTGTCCCCAAGCAAGCACTCAAACATGAGAAAAAGGAATGAAGACAGATAAGCATATATGTCCTTATTAGTAGGTGATTGAGTTTGGTTCATGAGGTTTTATGCAGACAGAAGGCAGCTCAATTATTGTCAACCTCCAGATGTTAAATGTCTCTTTGAGTATTAACTAGAGTTGCTGCTATAAGACCTTATCCTTTATTGCTCCTTGTTAGATTTTTCTTTCTTTCTTTTGCTTCAGAAACTTATTTCTCAATTATAGCTCAGTGTCGAGTGTTGCAGCAGCTCTTTTTGGCTCAATTTTTTTTATCACACCTCTTCACTACAGACACTTGGCTCACAGTTCTTCTTAAGAACATTGATGCCTAGCACCTCTTTGGGTTACTAAATGCCTTGTAATTAGGTTGCTCTTGATGGTGAATTTTTGGTTGATAATTCCGGATTAGTTAATCCAAGTAGATCCTAATACAATAGCACCACAGGCATGTGTCTTAAGGTCTGAGCTATTGGAGTCTAGCTTTATTATTTGTTTCTTTTATTTTTGTTGCCAATTCTAGGCTATTCTTCCTTTCTTTTTTACTCTTTCTTTTCTAAGGATATTTATTAACTGAAGGTTCATAACAACAACTAAGTTTATACTTAAAAGAGAAATTCTACCTTGCAGCTTTTATTATTGAGCTTACCAACTAATCAAGCAATTACCACCACTGAACTTTATCATCCCTATCACATTGAACAATTACTTTCTAGTTCAATTATTTTCTCTTATTGAATCAAAAGGGGCACAAGACATACATTCAAGTAGGTAGGAATGAAACAGACACTTATACTAGAACATTTATTTGAAAATTAGGAAAAACAGAAGACAGAATGCAGGCAAGGGTAAACAAATCAGAGAGGGGTACAATTGAACTTCCAACTAAAGCATTTCAAGGCATAAACAGTTAAGCAACGATACAACCTTTTGGCATCCTCTTGCTTAATCCTTAGTAATCCTCCTTGGCTTTTGTGCTTTTCTTGCTGATGATGTGCAATCCTTCCAAAAAGTTGAATGATTTTCTGCAATGATGGTGGAAGTTGCTTATTCCCCAAGCACTTGAAAAATGGTTAACATGCATGAATGTTTGTAGGCTTTTTGAACTTACTTTGGTGTGTGAACACCAAACTTAGTTCCTTGCCAATATCTCTTATACAGATTAATTACATACATGAAACCTTGTGCTTTTATTGAAGAAGGCAAACTATAAACTAGAAAGCAAACAATGGTTAAGTAGTTTCCCTGATTGTTTGGAGCCAGTGACCATTTATGCAGAGGGTTGAAAGGTGGTTTTGATGAACTTTTTGGTGGAACACCAAACTTAGCATCCTTCATTCACCCTTAACTTATTTTGGTGTGTAACACCAAACTTAGCTCCTTGCAATAAAGATAGACTTACTTATCCCTTTTATTGAAATAGCTAGGAAAAGAAAACTACCTCTGGTTGGATTGCCTCCCAACAAGCGCTCTTTTATTGTCACTAGCTTGACATCCTCCATTCTTGTTCATCCTAGCTCATGAATGCTCTCTTCTTTGTTCCAAGATCCTCCTAGATAATGCTTATCTCTGTGACCATTTACTATGAATGTGCCCTTTGTAGCTTCATTCAGAAGTTCAAGGCTGCCATATGGGAGTACTTTGGTCACCAGATAAGGACCAGTCCATTTGGACTTGAGTTTGCCTGGAAAAATCTTGAGCCTGGAATTATACAAGAGCACTTGCTGTCCTGGTTCAAATTTCCTTTTTGATATTTTCTTGTCATGCCACCTTTTAGCTCTTTCCTTGTATATCTTAGCATTCTCATAAGCTTCCAATCTGAATTCATCCATTTCATTGAGTTGCAACAGCCTTCTCTCTCCTGCTGCTTGAAAATCAAGATTGAGGAGCTTAGTGGCCCAGAAGGCCTTGTGTTCAAGCTCCACAGGAAGGTGACAAGATTTGCCATAGATTAGCTGAAATGGTGAGTTCTCAATTGGAGTTTTGAATGCTGTTCTATATGCCTATAGAATATCATCCAATTTTCTTGCCTAGTCTTTCCTTGTGATCCCCACTGTCTTCTCTAGAATTATCTTCAGCTCCCTGTTTGCCAATTCAGTCTGGCCATTAGTCTGAAGATGATATGGTGTGGCCACTTTGTGAATTACTCCATATTTGTGGAGCAACTTTTCCATCTGTCTGTTACAAAAGTGGCTGCCACTATCACTAATAAGGCCTTTAGGTACCCCATATCTAGTAAAGATGTGTCTCTTAAGAAATTGAAGAACAATTGGTGCATCACAAGTAGTTGTTGCTATGGCCTCCACTCACTTGGAGACATATTCTACTGCTACCAGTATGTATTTGAAAGAGTATGATGGGAAAAACAGTCCCATGAAATCTATACCCCAAAGATCAAACAATTCTACTTCCAAAATGTAGTTTTGAGGCATTTCATTTCTCGTTGTTAGTCCTCCAGCTCTTTGACATTTATTGCATTGATTCACAAATTCTCTGGCATCTTTGAATATGGTTGGCCAATAAAAACTGCTTTGAAGCACTTTGGCAGCTGTTCTTTCTGACCCAAAGTGTCCACCATAAGCTGAACCATGGCAGTGCCACAGTATGTCTCTCATCTCAGTTTCAGGGATACACCTTCTGATCATCCCATCTGGGCACCTTTTGAACAAGAAAGGCTCATCCCACAAAAATTTCTTGGCTTCATTAAGCAGCTTCCTCACTTGTTGCTTGGTGAATTCTTGGGGAATTTTTCTTCCCACCTTGTAGTTTGCAATATCAGCAAACCAAGGTGCTTGTTGGACTTGGAGAAGATATTCATCTGGGAACTTCTCATTCACTGGTTGATGTTCATCTTGGTTGGTTTCTTGTGGAAGTCTTGACAGATGGTCTGCAACTTGTTTCTCACTTCCCTTTCTATCTCTCACTTCAATGTCAAATTCTTGTAGCAAGAGCACCCACCTAATAAGCCTTGGCTTTGAATCTTGTTTAGACATGAGATACTTAAGAGCAGCATGATCAGTATATACTACAACCTTTGAACCAATCAAGTATTGTCTAAATTTATCAAATGCATATACAATTGCCAAGAGCACTTTCTCGGTGGTGGTATAATTTTTTGTGCCTCATTTAACACCTTACTTGCATAGTATATAACATGATGCAGCTTGTCTTTCTTTTGCCCCAACACAGCACCAATTGCAAAGTCACTTGCATCACACATGAGTTCAAAAGGCAATTCCCAATCTGGGGGTGTGATGATTGGTGCTGTAGTGAGTTTATTTTTTAAAGTTTCAAAGGCATGCTTACAGCTATCATCAAGGACAAAGAGATTGTCAACCACTAGCAGGTTACTTAGTGGTTTAGCTATTTTGAAAAGTCTTTGATGAATCTCCTATAAAAACCAGCATGTCCAAGGAAACTTCTTACTGCTTTCACATTAACGGGTATAAGAAGCTTTTCTATGATCTCTATTTTAGCCTTATCAACTTCTATACATTTGCTTGAAACCTTATGCCCAAGAACTATCCCTTCAGGAACCATGAAATGGAATTTCTCCCAATTCAAGACCAGATTAGTTTCTTGGCATCTTTTCAAGACAATAGTTAAATGATGCAAGCAGGTATCAAATGAATTGCCAAAGACAGAAAAATCATCCATGAAGACTTCTAAAAATTTTTCTACCATGTCAGAAAATATAGAAAGCATACACCTTTGAAAAGTAGCAGGGGCATTGCATAGCCCAAAGGGCATCCTTCTGTAGGCAAAGACTCTGAATGGACATGTGAAGGAAGTCTTCTCTTGATCCTTGGGATCCACCACTATTTGATTGTACCCAGAGTACCCGTCCAAGAAGCAATAATATGCATGGCCAGCCAATCTTTCCAGCATCTGATCAATGAAAGGGAGAGGAAAGTGATCCTTCCTTGGGGCATCATTCAGTCTTCTATAGTTAATGCACATTCTCTACCCTGTCACTGTCCTTGTGGGAATGAGTTCATTCTTCTCATTGAAGATGACAGTCATGCCATCTTTCCTTGGCACCACTTGAACTGGGCTTACCCAAGAGCTATCAGAGATTGGGTATATGATTCCAGTATTCCACAGCTTCATCACTTCTTTTTGAACCACCTCCTTCATGGTTGGGTTAAGCCTTCTTTGGGATTGTACCACAGGCCTTGAGTCCTCTTCTAGCAAGATTTTGTGCATACAAATTGCAGGGCTTATACCCTTGATGTCATCAATTGTCCATCCTAAAGCTGTCTTGTGAGTCTTCAACACCTCAATCAGTTTGGCTTCATCTTGTGTGCTCAATGATGAATTGATGATTACTGGAAGGCTATCCTCTTCACCCAGATATGAATATTTGAGATGGGGAGGGAGGGGTTTCAACTCTTGCTTTGGCACCTCCTCTTTCTTTCCTTTAAAAGAGATTTCAATTACTTGTTCTTCTGATACATCTTGTTCTACTTCTATTTCCTCTGCTTGTTCCTCCTGGCCGTTGGCTTCAAGCACCTCTTCCTCCAATTCTTCTATCTTTTCCACCCTCATATGCTTTTCCTTCTTAGGGGGATATTGCATGGCCTTAAAGACATTGATGATTATTTGCTCATTGTGCACCCTAAGGGTCATCTCCCCTTTTTCCACATCAATGATAGCTCTTGCTGTTGCTAAGAAAGGTCTACCCAAGATAATTGAGTTGTGTCCTTCTTCTTCCATGTCCAAAATGACAAAATCGACAGGGAAGATGAATTCTCCAATCTTCACCAATAAGTTCTCCACAACCTCATTGGGTATTTTGAGTGATCTATCCGCCATTTGAAGTGACATTCTGGTGGGTTTGACTTCCTCTATTGCAAGCTTTTTCATTAGTGAGAGAGGCATCAAATTGATGCTGGCACCTAAGTCACAGAGAGATTTTTCCAAGATCATATTGCCTATGGTGCATGATATGATGAAGCTCCCATGATCTTTGAGTTTTTGTGGGAGACCTCTTTGAATCACTACACTGCACTCTTGAGTCAAGACCACTATCTCCTTTTCAACTCCAATACACCCTTCCTTTGAGCTGGTTGGCATTGTCTTTGATGAGCATAAAAGTATTGGTTGTTGGTCATAGTATCTATGAGATTTTAGACTTCCTCAGCTGTCTTCATGAGCTGTACTGAACCTCCTGCTGAACCATTCACTAAACATTTCAGGTGGACACTTCTTGATCAAGGCCTTGTATCTCTCCCAAGCCTCATAAAGTGATTCTCCATCCATTTGAGTGAATGTTTGCACTTCTGTCTTCAATCTAATGATCCTCTGAGGTGGGTAGAATTTGGCTAGGAATTTGTTCACTAAATCTTCCCAATTGTTGATGCTTTCTTTGGGAAATGTCTCTAGCCATTGAGATGCCTTATCCCTCAAGGAGAATGGAAATAGTAGCAGCTTATATATATCAGGATGAACACCATTTGTTTTAACAGTCTAATAAATCCTAAGGAAGACTGATAGGTGTTGGTTTGGATCTTTAAGGGGGCCTCCTCCATAGGAACAATTGTTTTGCACCAAGGTGATAACTTGAGGTTTCAACTCAAAGTTGTTTGCATGAACATTAGGAGTGAGTATACTGCTCCCACAATTTCTTGGATTGGGGAAGGTATATGATGCCAAAACTTTCCTTTGAGGCTGGCCATTGTTATTGGCCACCTCTTCTGGTGGATTGGGGAGGTTACCCTCCATTTCTTGGTCTTCCTCTTCTGATTCTTCTTCTCCAATAACTCCCTTCCCTCTTGCTTCTCTTCTCAATCTCAAGAATATTCTCTCTGGCTCAGAATCAAAAGAGGCAGATGCACCTCTTCTTCCTCCTGGCATACAACACAAACAAACCAAAGGAAAACAAAAATAGAATACTCTATTGCTAGAGTAAAGTCAAAGTTAGCAGAAACAAAATTACAAACAGTTAGTATGCTTGGTAAAAATAAAGAAAAAGTGCTTAATATAGATTATCACCTACTTAATCATTGTCAATCTAAATCAATCCCCGGCAATGGCGCTAAAAACTTGATGAGGTAAAATCGATTGCACACAAACTCACCGACAAGTGTACTGGGTCGCATCAAGTAGTAAAACTCACAAAAGTGAGGTCGATCCCACAGGGATTGATAGATTGAGTAGTTTTAGTTGGGTGATGAATTTAGTTAAGCAAACAGTTGATGATTTGATGAAAGTTGATTAATAGAATATAAATTGCAAGAAATTAAAGTGTAGAAAGTAAAATTGGCAGAATCTTAAATTGCAGAAGCAGTAAATTACAGAAACTTAGAGAACAAGAAATTAAAGGAGCTGAAACTTAAATTGCAAGAAAGGTAAATAACTGAATCTTAAGTGTAAGAAATTTAAATTTCAGAATCTAAATTGCCAGAAAACTTAAATTGCATGAATAATAAAGGGATTTGAGTGCTGGGAATCAAAACAGAATGTAAACTGCAGTAAATTAGAAAGCTCTAAGTTGGAAAAATTCAAAGGAAGTGATTCATCAGGGTTTGGAGGTATTGTAATACTTCCTGAATCAAATTGGGCTCAACTCCTTTCTCAATCATTTGGTAGATCTATGGCGGATTGAAATTGATTGGATCCCAATTCCTTGGCAATCCAATCTCTCTAATCACAATCAATCTTGCCAATTCCTTGATCTAATTGTCATGAGAAGAGGTTAAGTGCATATCTCTCATCCATAAGCCACACTAACTCTCAAGATCTCAATTCCTCCCGAATAGTGTTGATCAAGAGAGTAGTGAAGGATAGAGCTCCAATTCTAATGCAAGTGATTCCCCTTCTGAGGCTCACACAAGCAATCAATGGAATTCAACCCCCTTCCGGAGTGAAGAATTCTAAATCAAAACAGAAAATATCCAATAGCTACTAAATTGAATTGAGAAGAAGAAGAATTTCATTGATTCATCAGAATTACAATAGAGCTCCTTCCCATAATAAAATTGGGGTTTAGTTCATCATTGCTCTAGTACCAAAACAGAAAAGAAAAATGCAGAAGATGAAGAACAGAAAGAAAAACAGAAAGCCAATAAACTCAGATCTCAGAATTCCTAAAACAGAACTAAAAAGATAAATTCAAAAGAAGGTAAAAGAGAAGCTCTCAGAGAGGTTCTAATGAAATCAAATTTTCATCTATTTATACACTTTCTAATTTAGTCATCAAGTACTTGGAGTGGGCTTTTTGGCCTCTGATGAAGTGGATCAGAATTGGGTACTTGGTTGCAGCTTCCAGCGGAACGTTGCGTTCTCAGAGTGAGCGTTACGCTCGTTCAGCAACGCGTACGCGTCTACTAAGCGTGCGCGTCATTGCTCGCTGAATGCTCATCATGCGTACGCGTGCTTCACGCCCATGCGTCCCTTGGCATTTTTGCACATCGACGTGTACGCGTCACATACACGTACGCATCATTGCCATCTTTAGCTTCCATCATGCTTGCGCGCACCATACACGCGTGCGCGTCCTTGATAGCGTTTGTTTAATCAGCGCTATGTTCGCGCCATGAACGCTGCCCACGCGTGCGCGTGGGTGGCAAAATGTTGATTCCAAGCTTCCGCGCCACCCACGCGTAAGCGTGCTTCATCCCAGATGTTCCATCGACGCGTACGCGTCATGTACGCGTGCGCGTCGATTGCAGAACTTCAATTCCAATTTCAAATTTGCTCGAAAACGCTCATTAAGCTAACGTAGCGCTCTCTTTACAACTGAGCGCCAATTACATCCACGGGTACGCATCATGCATGCGTATGCGTGGGTCTTCCAAAATTCTTGGGTAGAGAGCATGGCATTCTTCATTTGAACGCAGCATTACTCTGCATTGCATCTCTTTCTCTTCATTTTTTCACCTGAAATCAACCAAACATGCAATCAAAGTCTCACCAAAATCATAAGGTTTTGCATCATTTATAATAATCACCTAATTCTTGCATAAATCTCATGATTTTGTATAAAATTAATGATGTTTGATTGAATCAAGATAAACATGAAATTCCACTCCAATCACTTACTTATTGTGCAAGAAAGTGCATGAAACCTAATGAAACAAATGAAAATTGCTAGTAAAACTAGCATAAGATGACCTGTCATCACCGATCTACTCAAAATTTAGGAGCTGTAACACCCTAACTTTTAGCACGTCATGATCGTACCAAAAGTGAGGCGTTACTAACCTGTTTTCCTTATTTACTATTTAATATTGAGCCTTTAGTTCGATTTTGTGTTTCAATTTTAAGAACATGCCGGAAACTTGTGCTTTTTATTAATCAAACCCAATCATCAAAGAACACCAAGTAATAATAATCACATAATTATTAAAAATAATAAAAATTGTACAAAAAAAATCAAAAGAAACTTAGATACAATTCTTATCCCTTTGTATAAAAATAAAATCTTAATAACAAAGGCAAGGGAATTCTATGAAAGTAACTCAACACATAACTTAACTCAAACAAAACTAATAACCGTCCGCAGCTTCAAACTGAGTCTTCGAACCTGTGTCACTGAAAGGGTGGAAGATTTTTTGGGTGAGAACAAACCAAACGTTCTCGGTAGGGAATGGGAATGCCGTAAAAGTAATGAAAAAAATGCGAATAATTAAGATACTCAAGAAAACTATAGCTTTATCAAACCTTTTGAGATACTCTTGGTTTTACTTTAGCTAATTAATTACCTCTTTCAAAATCTCTAAACCCAAAACAAATTTTAAATCTAAGACTAGTCACATTAACCATTTCTCAGCCACATAATTAATTCTCAATCAAAACGTCAATTCCTAATCACATTAATACATTCACAAACTAATAGTACAAGCAAGAGATTCAATTCAACATACAGGCAAGTTGCAATAAGACAAACAGCACAATCACAGAAGTAATACAAGCAAACACAATCTAATGTAAATGTGCAAACAACATGATGCATGTCTATTCCTAACGCAGACCATGAGCTCGTGTGTCGGTTGCGTACCCGCTCCCACATTACCCGGGCACGAGTCCCAGATATGGCTTTCCAGATGCATCCAGTGTGCTTATAAGTGTTACGGCTAGGCCGCATACAGTGTGACTTTCAATGTGCTTACATCTGGAAAATTGTTCTCAGTGTGTGGGCGTCCCCACTATACATTTGGCACTAAGGCCCAAACAAAGTCGCATCTGCTCTCCTGTGGCAGACTTTCCTTTAATCAATATATTCCTTTAATCTTTGTTCTCTGCTCTCCTGTGGCAGAGATTCCTTTAATTATCTCTCATTCTTTTACTTTTCGTTCTTCTTCTTTTCTTTGATTTCTTTATGGCGTTGGCCAATTCCTTTCTTTTTTTTCTTTTTCTTTAAACTTTAGTAATAATAATAATAATAATAATAATAATAATAATAATAATAATAATAATAATAATAATAATAATAATAATAATAATAATAATAATAATAATAATAATAATAATAATAATAATAATAATAATAATAATAATAATAATAATAATAATAATAATAATAA
>NC_029789.2:22273728-22276916 GCF_000816755.2 Arachis ipaensis
AATAATAATCAATTTAATATTATTAATCAAAATATATATTTTTTTGATAAATAATTTAAATTTAATAAAATAAGTAATAATTAAATTAAACTTCAATAATCATAAAATTTTATTTAATTTTTTTTGTTAAAAAATAGTTTTCTTAAAAATTACATCTCAATATAATATATTAGCTCATAAATAGCTAATTATTTAATTTTTAAAAAATCCGGAGTCTTACATCCTACCCCACTTATAAAAATTTTCATCCTCGAAAATCGCTTTAGATATAAAAAGCCTCATGGTCTTAATTACTTATAAAACAAGGAAAGAGGGCATAACAAGGTACAAAAATCTCAAAACAGGTTTGATGGGTTCGTGTTATGATAATATGGGTGGTGCTCACTGGCTCTTATTCTCTTGACAAATAAAAAAGTTTGCTGTACTCCAACTCGCATATCACTTCGTCTCAAACTCTCTTGAACATCCAACGTCATTCCAACACTTATCTCATATTAAGAATTCTTCAACTTCCATTCCTTTTGAATTCTCATCTCTATCCTCGCTCAACTGTTAACTTTAACTTCCAACAAACTTAATCAAGGTTTTAAACTCACTCGTCATCAAACAACAGTGTAATCAATCGATCTTATTATTTCAAAAACCCTAATATTCTGACACGCACTCAAACACGTCAAGGAATTACACAGGTCACGAAGAAGAATTCAAGATTAGGGACTATGATGTCGAGAATTTAAGAGATAATCAAGAATATGGCCAGATCAAGATATACATTAGACATGAAGTAAAAGAATCAAATTACAATTAGCTTAATTTGAATCGAAACTTTCAAGGTTCAAACCGCTCGAAATTTAAGGATCATGCATTATGCCAAAACAAGCTCAAGATCAGATCAACGAGCACAGGATTCCTGAAGATAAGTATAATCAATGATAAAGACAGATATTTTTGAAAGACTCAAACAAACTCTCAAGAATACAACCAAACAAGATTATGGACGAATAATAAAATACGATCGGAGAATGGTCAAATCAGGGTTCAAGGAAGGAATCTAAGTCAAGGAACTTCAATTAGGGTAATAAAGAAGAAACGATATGCCAACCTAAGCAATGTAAATGAGAATCATAAGTCGAGACCAAGCACGAAAAGCAAATCCTAGCATCCCCGAACCACGTGACTCGCATTATCCATTACCTATCAATTCCAATTCGTCTATAATAACCTATTAACTTTCCCGTACACATAAACCATCAACATTAAGTTGGCCAGACTTAATATCAGCAGATATGCAACGGTAAGCTAACAACGTTAATCAATAGACAGTGATGCATCTAAAACTCAAACTCTTGTCATTAAGACAAGTCCTATTGCATGACAGACACTCAGAGTATGCAGTGAAGCATAGTCAGTCCATTCCCAAGGCTCTAATAGGAATGAACTGCTCTGATACCATAATATAACACCCTAACTTTTAGCACGTCATGATCGTACTAAAAGTGAGGCGTTACTAACCTGTTTTCCTTATTTACTATTTAATATTGAGCCTTTAGTTCGATTTCGCGTTTCAATTTTAAGAACATGCCAGAAACTTGTGCTTTTTATTAATCAAACCCAATCATCAAAGAACACCAAGTAATAATAATCACATAATTATTAATAATAATAAATATTGCACAAAAGAAATCAAAAGAAACTTAGATACAATTCCTATCCCTCTGTATAAAATAAAATCTTAATAACAAAGGAAAGGGAATTCTAGGAAAGCAACTCAACACATAACTTAACTCAAACAAAACTAATAACGATCCGCAGCTTCAAACTGAGTCTTCGAACCTGTGTCACTGAAAGGGTGGAAGATTTTTTGGGTGAGAACAAACCACACGTTCTCAGTAGGGAATGGGAATGTCGTAAAAGTAATGAATAAAATGCAAATAATTAACATACTCAAGGAAACTATAGTTTTATCAAACCTTTTGAAATACTTTTGGTTTTACTTTAGCTAATTAATTACCTCTCTCAAAATCTCTAAACCCAAAACGAATTTTAAATCTAAGACTAGTCACATTAACCATTTCTCAGCCACATAATTAATTCTCAATCAAAACGTCAATTCCTAATCACATTAATATATTTACAAACTAATAGTACAAGCAAGAGATTCAGTTCAACATACAGGCAAGTCGCAATAAGACAAACAACACAATCACAAAGAAATAATACAAGCAAACACAATCTAATGCAAATGTGCAAACAACATGATGCATGTCTATTCCTAATGCAAGCCATGAACTCATGTGTCGGTTGCTTACCCGCTCCTGACATTATCCGGGCACGAGTCCCAGATATGGCTTTCCAGATGCATCCAGTATGCTTATAAGTCTTACGGCTAGGCCGCATACAGTGTGACTTTCAATGTGCTTACATCTGGAAAATAGTTCTCAGTGGCGTCCCCACTATTCACTACAACAAATATGGGCTTTAGCAACGCCAAATTTTGTAATGCCTTAAAACCGTTCTCTTAGATAGTTTTAGATAACGGTTTTTTTGTGTGTTACCAATGAATTCAATTTTTTATTATTTTTTAGCAACAAACTAAAACCGTTCTCTTTGACTATTTTAAAGAACGGTTTTATAACCATTACCAAGATTTATTTTTAAGCAACGGTTTTTTATTGTTGTTTAAATAATTGTACAAAAGAAATGCATAAAAACCGTTGCCAAAATGCTACACTTTAAAACCATTCTATTAGATGGTCTTAGACAACGATTTTTACAGTGTTGATGTTGAAGTTCAATTTTTCATTACGTTATAGCAATAAAATAAAACCATTCTTTTTGACTATTTTAAAGAACGATTTTATAACTACTACAACAATTTTTTATCAAACAATAATTTTTTAATATTATTTAAATAATTATCGAAATTAAAAGTTGTTTAAATAATTGTACAAAAGAAATGCATAAAAACCGTTGCCAAAATGCTACACTTTAAAACCATTCTATTAGATGGTCTTAGACAACGATTTTTACAGTGTTGATGTTGAAGTTCAATTTTTCATTACGTTATAGCAATAAAATAAAACTATTCTTTTTGACTATTTTAAAGAACGATTTTATAACTACTACAACAATTTTTTATCAAACAATAATTTTTTAATATTATTTAAATAATTATCGAAATTAAAAGA
>NC_029789.2:22279360-22284856 GCF_000816755.2 Arachis ipaensis
TAAAATTATTATTGTATTCAATAATTTTATTAAAATATCTATTTTATCTATATTTTATAACTCTTTAACTCTAATGCTAAATTTTTAAATTAAATAAAAAATTCTAGTTCCTAAATTGAAAAACCTAACCTTAGAACTCCACCCTACTGAGAAAAGAGAAACGCAGAGAGAAGATAGAAAGGTAAACCTCGCGAGGAAGAAGAAGGGAAGGAGAGGGAGAAGAGCGCGCCGGCGTCGCGCCTCACCGCCGTAGAGCCCATCACACGCGTCGCCGCCGTCATGTCACCGTCAATCTGAACCGTGCGAGGGAGAGAGCTGCCGCTGCGGGAAACGCGATGGTGGAGAGGACGCCGCCAGATCTGTGGCGCATGTTCCCTGTCGAGCTCGCCGTCGAAGACGTCACCACCGTCACTGTCGAACCCTAGCCGTCGCAGTCGCCGTCGACGCTGTGGCAGAGAAGGAGGAAGGATGCGCGAACAGAAGAGGGAGAAGGAAGCTGCGAAGCCGTCACCGTTTCTGCTCGGGGTTGTCACTGCTGTTGAAGAAGACGCGTCCGAGAGAGAGAGAACCAGGGGAGTGACGCGCGAAGGATGCTCTGACGGAGAAGGAGGAGAACGAGGCTGTCTCATCGCCAATGATTAGAAGTTGCTACTGTTGATGGGATGAACAGAACGTGAAGAGGGAGGAGAAACTCGTAGAGGAGAGGGAGGTTTTGCCGCCGCATCGCTGGTCACCGGGGAACACCGCCATTGACGCCGGAGAATGCCACTATTGGAGCCACTGTCCGTGCTCGGCCCCTGTTTCTGTTGCTGTTTATGCTGGTTCAGCCATTACCGCCACAACCCGTCTCAAATTTCTTCTAATTTCGACACTCAGAGGTAGGGGATTTATTTTAAAATTAACCGTTTTAATTTATGAATATCATTGAAGTTTAGTGAGTATCTGCAAATAATTTATAAATGTCTTGTGTGATTAATTGGTAGAAATAAGCTTGGTTTGAGGATGTAAAATTTGGATTAGTTTTTGAGATGATGTTCTAGTGTTTCAATTAGTTTATTGAGTTTAGGTTATAGCTGTGAATGTGACTGGTATGATGATGATTACGTGCGTGTGAATTGAAATTTGTTTAGCTCTTGTGTGCATCTTGCAAGGTTGTTTGGGGATGAATGCTTGTCGGAAGTTCTGTTTTTTTTTTTTTTTTTACTTAATAATGTTGTGATTGATGGTTGAATCAAATTATAATGAGTAATTTATGAGATTGAGGCTTGATGAATGATAAATAGATTGAGTTTAGATTTCTAAACTAAGTACCTAAAATTGATTTCTTAACTAAAAGTAGTAATTTTTATGGTTTATAAATAATTTTACAATGAGTGGAACCAAATGGTGATAAAATATGTTGATTATTGAGAACCTGTTTGTTTGATGATTGCTGATCCTTGTAAATTAATTATTATATGTTTTAGGGTGCTGCTACTCTAAATGATTAGAAGATGGTCATTGCTGTTTGAAAAGAGCAATGCATCACAATTGCCTTGTTTGCTTTGAGCTATAAACTATGACTATTCTTCTATTATGGTAAAATCTTTTGGGAAGAACCACATGATTTCATTTTCTTTGGTTTATGAATTGGTTTTGCTTATTATGAATTTTGTTGATTGTTGATTGTTACTATGATGATGTTGGCTTGTTCTGCCATTAGTTACTTTGTTAATTGAATTTTTTTCTTTAATGAGATTTTGTTCTGAGCAATGTTAGGAGAAAATAGTTCTGCTTTGTCATCAGTTCCTACTCTGTCATCTGATGTTGTTCCGTGCTCTCCTCTCCGCTTGCGTCCACTACGCCGTCCCCCACCTCATCCGCTGAGGTTCGGTTACGGTATGTGTTTAGATTAAGGTTATTTTCTGTTATAAATCAAAGAGTTATTTAGCTGAACATGTTCTCTCTATGTAAAAAGTTAAGCATAGAAGTTTTGTTTTAATTCAATTTGGTTTGAAATTAAGCTAAGTTGTTTTATGGAGAATAATGTTAATGTTAATGGTTGTTTCTTAATTGTTGGTTGGTTTATTTTGTTAGCATGTAAAGTGGCTGGGAATTCTAAGTTGATTCTCTCAATGGCCTGAATGACTCAAGTAAAATTGCTGCATTTGATTTTGATGGCCTGAATGACTCAATTAAAAATCTTAGAATTCTGGAGAAGATTGCCCAAATATTCAAAGAGGATTTGAAGTTTGGTGGAGAAGAGCTTTCTGGAAGCGGAATGGAGAGTAAGAATAGACAAGACAATTACGAATTACAGCTACAATAGTTGATAATCCTTGAAGACAGACAGTCCCAGCATGGTGGAATTGACAGCATTTTACTGGGTGTGTCTCCTTTTAACCTTCTCTTGATCATTTCAATTTCTATTTAATTCCTCTGTGTTGACCAGCATTTCAACCTTAGTAGCTTACCTGTAAAGCTGCTTGTTTGAAATGTGATAGACTCTGTCTTCATCCATGATTGATTTACCTTGAACAAGTTAGCACCATTGTATTTTTTTCCTTTTTTTCTTTTGGCACTTTTTTGTTTGTTTGTTGTGCACATAATCTAATCATTTCAATAGAAACAACCTATGAGTATAGAATTTATAGTTCATGTGGGTACTTGAAAACATTCTTCTTTTATCAGTGTGCATAGTCATCGATTTACACTTAGGCTGGTCATAATTTGGCTCTATCTTGAGCTGACAACACTACACTCTTGAAGAATGTTATTTTTTTTATTATGAGACTGTTCTATTTTCATTATGTATTTAGGGGCAACACAAGCTGAGCTTCAGTTGCAATTTGTTTAGTTCTAAACCTTTTCCATTCATATTTAGTCTTGTTTAATCATCTCTTTGCAGTTACATGGAAGAAATAAAAGTTCATGTGCTATCAATTTAATTTAGTGGATAAGATTTCATGTTTAACTGGCTACCGCAATGTGGGGCTGGTGGTCTAAGTTTTCTGCTGTGTGAGAGACTATACTAAGCAAAGCAACTGCTGATGTTGACAAAGGGGTCCATGATGAGACTGGTTTCTTTTAGGTATGTTTGAATAAGTATGCTTGAATCTGAAGTCTAAAATTTGCTATTATATTTATTGCTGCTGTTGGTTTACCTTCTGGTAGTGTCAAAGGAGGGGACAGGAGGGGGAGGTGGGTCTTGTGACCTTATGTGGTGCTTTTAGTGCAAAGAAGTTCTTGGATTTAATATCTTTTATAAATTACAACCTTTTTATTTGATGTATTAAGAAGCTTATTTATTAGCAATGCAAATATTGCTTTTCTTACTGGTTATAACAATCATGCTTGAAAATAACTACACTATGGTTGCTTGATCCTTTTGATGCCTTATTAAGAATTGAATTTGTTAAGTACCTATGTGCTTGTATCTATTGTGCTAGTGATATGTGTTATATGCATGCCATTGTTCTTTATTTTGTATTTTACTGATTCAAAATGCTTCATTTTTTCCCCAGTTAAAAAGCTTGTGTTCCTTGTTGTCTGCAGGTGGTTCTGTTTTTTGAAAATATGGGCTTGGATAAAGAAACTATTGGGAGAATTATTTTTCGCTTCCAGCATTGATAAAACTCTTTAGAGGAAGATTGAATTCCTTTCTAGGGTTGGCGTTTTTTAAGCTTATTTTCCTGGGATAATTAGAAAATATCCGGAATTACTTGTAACCAACACTGATACAACTATATTGTATCCGGAAATTTTTGGTTCACTAAGTATATAAATGTTTATTTTTCTATGGTAAGTGTTCAATTAGTTTTCTTTAGTAGTTTGATTCAAATAGTTTAACCTTGTTTATTGACATTAAATTTTAAAAAAAATAGTTGGAACTAATTTCAATGCAACATGAGAAAACTATTGTAAATAAAGAATAATATAGTTATAAAAAACTGTTGCCAAAAGTCACAAAAGGCAATGGTATTAAAACCGTTGTCAAAGACAGTTACAAAATGACAATGGTATTAAAAATCGTTGCAAAAAAACCACCAAAGGCAACGCTTTTAAACCGTTGTCTTTATGAACAACAAAATTACAACAATTTAAAATCGTTGTCTATCCAGTTACCGTTTTAAACCGTTACGTCATCAAAGAGAATGGTTTTAAACCGTTGCCTATCCAGTAACGGTTCTAAACCATTCTTTAAAAATTGTTGTCAAAACCGTTGTCTATGCTAGTAACTATGGCAACGGTTTTTTGGTTGTCGTTGCCTTAGGTATAAAACCGTTGCCTTTGAGCATTGGTAACGGCCGCATATACCACAGGTCAAAAACCGTTGCCAAAGCGTTGCCTAAAGTTTTAGGAACGGTTTTCTGATCTATGACAACGGTTTTTGACCGTTGCGAAAACCCTTATTTGTTGTAGTGTATACATTTGGCACTAAGGCCCAAACAAAGTCGCATCTGCTCTCCTGTGGTAGACATTCCTTTAATCAATGTATTCCTTTAATCTTTGTTCTCTGTGCTCTCTTGTGGCAGAGATTCCTTTAATTATCTATCATTTCTTTACTTTTCGTTCTTCTTCTTTTCTTTGATTTCTTTATGGCATTGGCCAATTCCTTTCTTTTTTTTCTTTTTCTTTAAGCTTTAATACCAAAGCGGACAATATCATGCTAGCGGGTGGTCTGGGTTGTTATAATAATAATAATAATAATAAATTTTATTTTTATTTTATCAAATTATTGTTTGATAAATAATTTAAATTTAATAGAATAAGTAATAATTAAATTAAACTTCAACAATCATAAAATTTTATTTAATTATTTTTGTTAAAAAATAATTTTCTTAAAAATTACATCTCAATATAATATATTAGCTCATAAATAGCTAATTATTTAATTTTCAAAAATCTGGGGTCTTACAGGAGCAGTGGTAGATACTTTGCATGGGCATATGTTGTTGACTTATCCACGAAGAGGGTGGTACCTAGTAGACAGAAGATGTGACACCTAATGTACCGCTGAATTGACTCTTATGTGTCTAAAGGTTGTGTGTCTCTAATATGGCAAACTCATGCAAGCTTTATGTAGCTTTTAGAAGAACTACTCACGATAGGTTCGCTGCCAAAAATGGCCAGACTCTAGGTGACCAAGAAGTATTGACTGCTATTAGTCCAACCTGTCACAATCTCTGATCTCTATCAATCAGTAGGTCGAATATGTGTAACACGTCCTCGAGTGTTACTATAACCTCACCAACTGGCAATACAAATGTATGGGTCTCTGGCCGCCATCTTTCCACAAGAGCAAATAGCATCGTGGAATGCCCTCTGATCACTCCAACTCTCGAGAGCTAGTAGAATTTCGTGATTCGTAAGGCTTGTTCAACCGTCGGATGCCACATCTCCGACTGGTCAAGTTTACGGGATAAAAGATTCTTATTAGCCTGGTACAAGACAATTGAAAATAAAAAACAACAAAACTATTATATAATATTTCAAAAATTAAAATGAAAATTAACT
>NC_029789.2:22284864-22288189 GCF_000816755.2 Arachis ipaensis
TAACAGAAGATAAAAAAATACTTATACAAATTAGAATATAATAATAATAATAATTTTATAACAGAAAATCAAAACATAATTACACTAACAATAATACATTTTAAATACAAATTAAAACTCTAAATTAACAAAAATACTAAACTTACATAATTAGGCTATCCCAAATAATTAATAATGTGATCTTCTGCAGACATATAATCATGTACCATTTTTGCAAGCAACACACTAGTCACTCTCAATCTCACTCTCACAAAAAATATCACCTTCTTTCCTCTCAATAACAATCAAAATCCAGGTTCAAAGGATTTTTAATGAAAATGAAACAACGAGGCCTTCTCCCCTCCCCCTTTTAAAGGCTCCAACGCGTTAAATGCATAGCCTTCCCGGAACATGGATATTGGATGCATGGAGACCAACCTGTCAAGTGATCAATATGTAGGGTGCGTGTTGTCCAAGGGAACGACACATGGCTGGGAGACGCTGACAAAGGTGCATCGAAATTAAGGTGGAAATCTTTGCTCTTGCAACACGGATGGTGCGTGTTAGCTGCATGCATGACATGTGGCTGGGGACGTTGACAAAAGTGCATCGAAATCAAGCTGAGAATCCCTACTCATACAACACGGATGGTGTGTGTTGGCTGCATTGCGACACGTGGCCAGGAATCCCTGCAAAAGGTGCATTGGAACCACGCGAGGAATCTCTGCAAATTCAACACGCAGAGTGCATGATGACCGGGCTTGACACGTGGAGAATTTCTGTGAATTTCTGCTGAGAATTTCTGCAAAAAGTAATACGTTGCATGCGTGTTAAAGCAGTATACAAAATAATTTCTGACACATTCACATTCCTGCAAAATACTCCAAACCTCAAAATTAAACAAAATCACATATCTCTTCATATATAAAATAATTTCTGCTTTAAAAAAATATTATCTTTTTACAAAATGATATTTATTTCTAATAAGTTGTCTCTTAAATTTTTTTTTGTTAAAATAAAAACCGATAATCATCCTTGATTAGTGTGTTAAATTTAAATTATACACCTTGGGTATAAACTATGGTTGCTAGATAATGAATGATATATACTTGAGATTTTTCTGATCTATTGCTATATTGATGTTTTTTATATTATGTTTATATCTTTTTTTTTCCTTTTTTATAATCTACACATAATATTTCAAGTTATCTATATAATTTTTTCTTGATATTATTTAATGCAACTAAGATCTTTTTTCCTAACTAATAAGTACTGCTATCCATACAAGTCTTTTTGGCATACAAGTCATACAAGTTAATCCTAACCCAACAAAATCCACTTACATAACGTGCCCGTAAAATCATGTTGTTCTTCTTTGTATCCAGCGTTCCTCCTCCTCCTCCTCCTCTTTCTTCTTTTTCTTCTTCTCCTTCTTCTTTGTATTTCTCCTCCTTTTTCTTCATGTGTTTCATCTTCATGGTCATTTTTTTATTACTGTTGTTGTTGCATTTTTTTCCCTCTTTATTTTTTTCTTCTTTGTTTGATTTTTTTCTCCCAAGAAGAATTATGAGAACATGAAATAAGAAGATGAAGAAGAAGAAGTAGCAGAAGATGAGGAGGAGGAAGAGGAAGAGGAAGAGTTTTGAATTATGCAGAACTTTTCAGCACACATACACCGAAAATTCTTAAATAATACACTCAAATATCTTCGTGTTACACCCAAATATCTTCGCGTTACAATCGAATTTGCTGCAAATACAGAAAAATATTTCCTCTAATGCTGCATTTTTTCTTCTTTTTTTCTTTATTTCTTTCTTTCTTTTAGTTAAATGAATGTAAGTTCGTCATCTTTTAAGTAATTTTGCAGTATTATGTGTTTCTTCTTCTTCTTTGTTTGATTTTTTTGTTTTTATTCTTGTTAAGAGAGTAAAACAAGAAGAAACTTGAGAAGGTAAAACAAAAAGAAAAAGATGAATAAGAAAAAAAGAAGATGGTGATGATGATGAAAAAAAGAAGAAGCAGCAGTAGAAGATGAGGAGGAAGAAGAGTAAGAGTTTTGAATTATGCAGAACTTATCAGCACACATACACCGAAAATTCTTAAACAATACACTCAAATATTTTCGTCTTACACCAAAATTTGCTGCAAGTACAGAAAAATATTCCCTCTAACACTGCATTTGTTTTTCTTCTTCTTTTTTTCTTTATTTCTTTCTTGCTTTTAGTTGAATGAATGTAAGTTCATCACTTTCCAAGTAATTTTGTACCATTATGTATTTCTTCTTCTTTGTTTGATTTTTTTATTTTTATTCTTGTTAAGAGAGTAAAATAAGAAGAAACTTAAGAAGATAAAACAAGAAAAAAAATGAATATGAAAAAGAAGAAGAAGAAAAAGAAGAAGAAGAAGAAGAAGAAGAAGAAGAAGAAGAAGAAGAAGAAGAAGAAGAAGATGATGATGATGATGATGATGATGATGATGATTCTGACAAAAGAAGAAGAAGCAGCAGAAGATGAGGAGGAGGGAGAAGAGTTTTGAATTATGCAGAACTTATCAGCACACATACACCAAAAATTCTTAAACAATACACTCAAATATCTTTGTATTACACCCAAATATCTGTGTTACGTCCAAATACAGAAAAATATTTTCTTTAATGCAAAACTTTTACATTACATTCAATTCAAACCATCAACGATGAACAAAAATTTTACAAACAAAAATAACATTATTCACCTACAAAATCATAAACTACTAATAAAAATATTAACTAGAATCGAACCACACCTCAGCCACTTGATTGGATTGAAAACAATAATCAATTTTATTCTGGTTCAATTGACAATTTGAACTTGAATTATTCATTATCTTAAACAACGAGATAACTGATGATGGAAGAGAAGGAAGAAAAGGAAGGACGAGAAGAAATTCTAATCAAAAAAGAGGGAGAAAAAGGAGGAGGAGGAGGAGGAGGTGGTGGTGGTGTTGGTGACGACGATAACGAAAGAAAAAAATAACGAAAAAGAAGAAGAACGTGCAGCAAGAAGAAGAAGAAGAACATGCAGTAATGATACGAAGAAGAACGCGTGCACGTAAATATAAATAACTTGTATAAATTTGTATCAAAAAATAATTTATATGTGAAGAATAAATGTAAATTAATCTTGTTCTTTTGAGATCTAAAAATAACACGTTATCATACAAATGCACGGGCTACTATACTAGTATATATATATAAGAGGAAGAGGGTCTATGTACATCTCAATCAACAAAAGGTGCATGCATGATGCCTGATGTATGAATGGGTGATTTAATTTCTTTATATATAATATATATATTCTTACTGTTT
>NC_029789.2:22288223-22304452 GCF_000816755.2 Arachis ipaensis
GTCTATATTTTTTATGATGATCATTGTTAATTAAAAAGGAATGCATAATCATTGGATTCGTTCTTTAATCTAATCATCAATTGAATATAACGAAGAATTCATATAATTTATACTATTTACAAATATTATCAACATACAAGAATATTATATTTTGAGTAATTTACTTAATATACTAAAACTGGATTTTCTCCCGACTAATGAAGATGAGGTGTCGATCCCTCGGGATTCTATTTTCCCTCCAAAATGAATATACTATTCTCTATTCTAAATTATTTTATACAAAATATCTTTATTATAATTATATTATAACTAATATTTAATGAATAATACATAATTATACTAATTTAGGAACATATCTTCATTATAATTATATCAAATCAATATTTAATGCATTATTAAACTACTTATCAATTATCAATTAAAAATACTTTTAATAATAATAACAATAATAATAATAATAATAATAATAATAATAATAATAATAATAATAATAATAATAATAATAATAATATATATATTATTATTATTATTATTATTAAAAAAGTTTAAAAGAAAAAAAAAGTTAAACGTAGATATTTATATATGCCTGCATATATAAGGACACATGCACCTTAGTCATCATATAATTCCATTTCCTTTTCTTTACTTTACCGAAAACCAAAAGGAAAAAGAAAAAGAAAAAGAAAAAGAAAAAGAAAAAGAAGGAAACGTGGACTAGGTGCATGAATATATATATGTGTAACTTGACACCTAATGAATCTTTTATATCCACAAGTCACCATTAGCCTTAACTATCTTCATTTTCTTTCACTCAACACCGAACATAAACCCAAAGAAAAGAAAAAGAAAGGCCGAGAGAGAATGTGATGCTTCCATGGAACCGTGAGTTTCTGACTCTAATTTCTTGCAATCCGTAACTCCAATAAAAAATATAGTTCGGTAAAAATGTTCATATTCTTTTTCTCTACGCGTTGGCGTTATTTTTGTCTGGTAAAAGTTGACGGTGACGTAGCTCCTCTTCTCCTTGAGTTCGGCTAACTGGAGTTCTAAGAAGCACAGACGATTTCTAACGCTTTCTTCTTCAGCAGCTCAATCAAAAAGCTTTTCCGGAGCTTTTGAGGATTTTGGTTCCGTACGAAGGTAGGGAATTTTATTTTGAAATTAACTGTTTGAAACTATGAATGTCATGGAAGTCTAGTGAGTATTTGTAAATAATTTAAGATTATTTGGAATGACTGAATGATGAATTTGATGAATATGTATTTGATTTCTTGATTGAAAATAGGTTGAAAATGGTTCAGTTGGGACCGAAAAGAGTGGCTAAGCCCGAGTTTTAGGGAAAGTGCTGTCAAAATTTTATAAAATCTGAGGTTTTATTTGAAAAGTTATTTTAAAAGATTTGGTTTTAGAAAATTAAATTATTTGAGATTTATTTAGTTGAGAAAATGTGTGTTCTATTTTAAAAAAAAAAAAACTCGATTTATTAAAGAAAAATATCATGTTTTAAATCCAATTTTGTAAGGAGAGATTTTGTTTTAAGTGTTGTTTTGAGTTCGGTTTTTTAAGAAAAGGAATCTTTGTCACAGGAGAGCAGGGAACAAGAATTTAAAGAATATATTAACTAAAAGGATCTCTGCCACAGGAGAGCCACTACAAAAAAAAGGGTTAAAATGGCGGTTTTTTAAGGTAATTACGGCGGTTACAACCGCCATTATTACCGAAAATGGCGCCCCCAAGAAACGCCGGAATTCCCGGAATTCTTCTGGTTATTACGGCGGTTTTTTTGAAAACCGCCGTAATAACCAGTGGATAATACGGCGGTTTTTGGGCGGTTAAAATGGCGGTTTTTAACCGCCATTTTAACCAAATAAAACGGCGGTTTTGTGGTTGTTTAAAATGGCGGTTTGTAACCGCCGTTTTTACCTGGATTTAATGGCATCTTCTCGTTTAAAATGGCGGTTTATAACCGCCGTTTTTACCTGGGTTTAATGGCATCTTCTCGTTTAAAATGGCGTTTCTAACCGCCGTTTTTACCTGGGTTTAATGGCATCTTCTCGTTTAAAATGGCGTTTCTAACCGCCGTTTTTACCTGGGTTTAATGGCATCCTTCTCATTAAAAATGACATTTATAACCGCTGTTTTTACCAGTATTTAATGGCATCATTTTTGTTTAAAATTGCATTTTTTAACTGCCATTTTTACCAGAATATAATGGCACCATTTTTGTTTAAAATGGCATTTTTAGCTGTTGTTTTTACCTAATTGCAATTTTATACTTTTTAAAATGAGATTGAAACTATGTATTTAAAGTGACATTTTTAGAACTCAAATTTTAAAATCTCATAATAACTAAAAAGCATAACCTTGAATCAAACATCATAACAAGATTTTTAATTCATACACATTCTCCGAAAATAAAAAATCATAATCCAAAAACAAAGTATCTAAGATAACATTTTTCAATAATTTGTCTTAACATATATCTATAATACTTAATACATGAAATCTTTATCATACAAGATCATGCTTCTTTGTTGCTCGCTCCAAAAGACCTACTTCCTAACTCTCTTGGTGATGGAATCTCACTCTCTTGATCCAATCCCTACAACAAAAATATAATTATGAGCACAATAAAAAAGAATATAAAACTGAATCTGAAACTATTAATATAAAATTATTCAATCAAAAACGAAAAGATCAAAGATCACATAAAACTGAATCTGAAACTATTAATATATAATCTAACAAAGCAACTTCTGCAAGAGAGGCTTCTCTAATGCACAAGTACTTGGAGGTCACATGAACCTTCATAGGAAGGACAAAGCAAAGATCAAAGAACAGCAACAATTTTCTTCTTCTTCAAATCAAACTACTCATCATCAACAATTTTTATTGGAGGGGAATCTTGGTAGTAACAATGATAATAATAATAATAATAAAGAGCTTTTAAATGTGCCTCATCAACCACTTATGGACGATGAAACCAATAATAATAATATTGTGATGATGAGGCAGTTACCACTCTTTTCAGAATCATCATCATCACCTCCTCCTCATCATCATCTTCAACAGCAAGAGGATCAAATTTCTGGTCAACAAGGTCCCTCATCATCTTCAGAATTAGACCGCCTAAACCTCGAACACGACCAGGGTGCTCTTTCCCAAGAACTACTCCAAGAGCATCAAGAGGAGAATTAACGGTTAATTCCACCGCTTGTTGACTACTATATGCTTCAATCTTCTCCTACATATATAAAAAGAAAGGGAAAGAATCAAACATAATATTATCTTATAAAAAAAAAGAAAAAGAAATACAAACAAGTTACTTATTTCACTTTAGTCTTACCGCTATTTCTTTAGCCTTTTCATTAACATAACTTCCATCTATTTTCTTGTGAGTGATATCCCACATTTGAACCCTACTAACTTCTTTTCCCGTCTCTTCCGTCTAAATTCAAGAAAAGTAGAAAGACTCAATCAAGAAATATATCATCCAAGAAAAGATATGCATAAAATTAAGTAACTAACAGCAACAATATGTTCTATTTGAGAAGCAGAAAAGGAATTTAGAGAAGCAGAAAAGGAAGCTAGGAAAAATTATTTTATGTTTTTGATTCATGTACTATATAGGGAAAAATCTTCTACTATCCCATGATTTTGTAAAGGGTTACATGAGAATTTGTGAAATGATTGATTCTACAATCCCTTTCTCAAAAATGGATTCAGTTGGTTTGAAAGCCCTGTTTTTCAGTGAAGGTTTTAAGCCATTAAGTTAACCCAAGTGGCAAGCAAGATTAAATGTTTATTGTTACTTTCTTTTTCTAAATGCTGCCAGCTTCTATTCTTTTGGATGCACTATTGTCAAGGTTGAACGAAAATGTGCATGAGTGAATGCAGAATGCCTACTAGATACTACCTAACTAACAAATAATTATTCAGCACCGAAAAAATAGAAGCACAAATACATCAACAAATATATATATATAATTATTTTATGTTTTTGATTACCAATTCAGCCCTTCTTCTTGCAATTGATTTAGCACCTGAAGTATGAGGAATTATTTGTTTTTGCCGAATTTCTTGATTCCTCTTACAAAGATTCTGCAAGATTAGTTTGGACAAAATTAAATAGAGTTAAACATGCATTCACAACATTCCATATAATACTTAATTTCCTATCAGCCAACTTAAACCATTGAATAAGTTCAGCTTCAAAATAATTAACTCTCAGTGAATCCAACAGTCTTAATTACTCACTAACAGTGATCCAACAGTTTCATACTTTTTGTACACTTCTCTAAATAAAATATTTCTTTTCACATAATAATGTTTTCCTTTATACATTAGACTAGAAGAAGAAAGACGATATAATAATATAACAACTAGCTACTTGCAGCTCTAATTAATACACAACTAGCTACTTGATATTTGAATTGAAAACATATTCATTTTCTAATAATTCTTATTAATTTATAAGATTTGAATCCAAAATTGTGTGACGGTATTTGTTAATTACACAAAAATAGCGATGATGACAATGCAATAATTTAATTGGCAACCAAGTAAAATCGTAAATGCAAGCTCATTGGTGAAAAAGATGCAATGGTAGTATGATCAAATTCTAGGAAGGAATTAAAAAAAGAAGAAATAAAGAAAAAGGCATTAACATTAAAGAAAGAGTCTAATTAGCTTTCCATTGGAATGTAAAACTACCACTGCCTAAGCACATGCTTCCCACTGATTTCTTTTTATCTTTTCTTTTCTATTTTTTCTTTCTGTTTTTTTATTTTGTCCTCAGTTTGAGACCCCTTTCCTAGCATCATCTATATCTTTGTGCATGTGTGTTGGCATTTTGGAATGGGAGTGTTTGATGCAAAGCAATTGAAGTTTTAGTTTGAACTTTGAACCCCAAGGAATATGATGCAAAGCAATTGAAGCAGTAAAGACCCCATCCTCCTTTTAGTGAACTAATGATGTGAAATACATAAGGCACAACTTGGCATTAGTTGCCAAATTTGCATTATTAACCACTGAGGCTGAACATGAGTCATGGCGAAGTAATTCAATAGGATCATATAAATTCATGTAGTTATATCATAAGAAAAAGCATCTATTGCAAGTTCATCAAAGTCAAACATTCTAGCATGAAAAAAAATCAATTTTACCAATTTTCAGAGATAAAAAACTTAGTTTAGAAGAATTAAAACATGAAAAGCAATTTGATGCTTAGTCACATAAGATGCTGCTTTAAAGATATTGACCAAAGAGAATTCAACACAACAATTATAGTTATTGATTTCAGAAGAACAAGCTAATAATAATAACTGCTATGGTTTCATAACTTAATCATCAACAAACTTATTGAGCACAGCAAAAATCACCAGGAAGAATGACTAGTACACGATGCAGAGAAAAATATCAGAACAAATGAGAATCGCACTAAATATCAGAAGAAAAAACAAATACTGAAACTAATGCAGAGAAGCTTACCTAATAAACGAGCTGCAACAACGCGAACAATGAAACAAGGTTTCTCCACTAATAACAATGAACAAGAAGTGAAACTAAAGCTGGGTACTGAAACATGCTTAGAATCTCCACTTCCATTTACTTGCCACAACAAATAATGTCTTATCTCTGATGAATTTTCTTCTACCAAAATAAATAAATAAATGAATCAGCATATAAATAAATAAAAAAAGTCTAGTAATATTGTTATTAAATAAAAAAAATAAAAAGGCTACAAATTCAAAGGCATTCAAAGAACAAATATCATGGTTGAGTTTATCAAAGATGAAACAAGCTGGGGCATGATGCATGTGAAGCCCAGAATAAACCAAACTAGAGGCTAATTACCTGTGAAAATAAGTCAGCTAAGCAAGTTAAAAGATTTTCTTCCAACTCCCCAATGCTTTTGTTATTTCCATAATACTCTAGTAATTGTTCACGAAATGGAACACAAAATTATAGTGTCTGCGGTAAGTAGCAAAATGAAATGATAAGTTACTAGTCAAGAACCATGAAGATATTTACAAAACAAGAATAATCATACACATAAAAGGTAAATGCTTGTACAAAATGTAGTGTGGACCATATATATTGAATATAACAAAGAAAACATTGAATAATAGTTTAGCCTTAAATTTCAATAGACTATCAATCAATTTCAACAAAAAAACTTATGAAAGATGATTAAGAGTCACGGGTTGGAAGTAAAAATCGCACATACCCAATCCTCTGTAATTGATTTTTGGCCGAAACAAAACCAACACCCCCATAACCTAACAACAGCCATTCCACTAAAATTGTTCAAAAATAAATATAAACAAAAGGAAGCCCAAGACAGCCAGCCTAAAAGAAGCAGAAAGAATGAAATGAAACAAGGACTACAGCATGTTAATCAAATCTAAGTGCAAGGACAAGTTAATCAAATAATGAGATGCACTACATGTTTGAGATTGGAGCAGTTTTTTCTGAGATCTAAGATCTGAGATTGGAGATTAGAGAAACACCTTAATAGAAGTAAGCAATAGAAGATCTAAGTTCAGAGAGAGAGAGAGAGAGGAGGGAGTAAAGTTAAGAAAGAAGACCTGAGATCGTCGTCAATCACCCCCGCACCAACGTCAATCCAATGCTTCAAGGAAGACCCAAAAATCCCTAACAGAGCTGCAGAGAAACAAAACCCCCCAAAAATCAGCACCAAAAGCAATTTTGAAACCCTAACCCAAACAAAAACAAATAAATCGGTGCCTTCTGGAATCAAAATGCTGAGGTCAGTAGCCACCAGAACCTTGCCTCTTGCCGGAATCTTCGTCTCCACAGCACAAAAGAAAAAACAAAATAAAACAGCATTTCAATTTAACTTGAGAGGGAGAGGTACCTGGAGAGATCGTAACCGGCGGAGAGAGGAGAAGTCCTAGAAGGAAGAACGGCGTTGTTGGAGAGCTTCTTTAACGGAGGAGATGATGAACGTTGTTTGTTTAGAGAGGAGATCGTAACCAGAGCGTTGTTCAGAGAGGAGATGATGAACGTTGTTTCTTACCTTTACGTTGTTTGTTGGTGTAACCAGATCGTAACCAGAGAGGAGAAGCCCTAGCTAGAACGAAGAACGGCGTTGAATGAGCCAGGATTACAATTTTTTTCATTTTATATGCGTGTGAAAACGGCGGTTCAAACCGCCATAATCACCAGAACCGCCAAAATATATAAAGCCAATTACGGCAGTAGCAACAATTGCCATAATGTCTTGATATTATGGCGGTTCTTTAAAACCGCCTTAATATCAATGCCATTTTAACTCCTTTTTTTTGTAGTGAGCAGAGAACAAAGATTAAAGAAACATATTAAATTAATGAAATGTCTGCCACAGGAGAGCAGATGTGATATTGTTTGGGCCTTAGGGCCAAATGTAAAGTGGGGACGCCCACACACTGAGAATTGTTTTCCAGATGTACGCTTATTGATTTGGAAAGTCACACTGTATGCGGCCTAGCCGTACGACTTATAAGCACACTGTATGCATCTGGAAAGCCATATCTGGGACTCGTGCCCGGGTAATGTCGGGAGCGGGTAGGCAACCGACACATGAGCTCATGGCCTGCATTAGGGACAGGCATGCATCATATGCATTTATATGACATTGTTTGGGTGTGCATATTATAATTGGTTTGCCTATGTGAATAGTTACATTTAATTGCTAATTGTTCTACTTAATATAACTGCTTGATTGTGTTTGAACCTTCTTACTTGTGTTTGTGGCTGAAAATTGGTTGGATTGTGATGAATTAGTAGTTGATTGAGTTGCTTGGGCCTAGGGCCGTGGTTGATTATGAGATGTTGTGGTTGAAATATGACTAATTTTGTGATTAAAATCTGTTTTGAGTTAAGAAGTTTAAAAAAAAAGTAATTATTTATCTGAAGTGGAGATAAAAGTATTTCCAAAGGTTTAACAAAATAGTTTTACTAAGTAAGTCAATTATTTGCATTGAATTCATTACTTTTACGGCATTCCCAATCTCTACTGAGAACGTGTGGTTTGTTCTCACCCCAAATCTTCCACCCTTTCAGTGACACAGGTTCGGAGATTTAGTAAGAAGCTGCAGACGATTAGTAGATTTATTTGTGGTTCCTGTTATTTTTTATAGAGTTTCCCCGCCCTCGTTGTTTCAAGGTTTTTATTTTATCCAAAGGGATAGGTACTGTATTTGAGTTTTACATTGAATTTAATTATATGGCATCTATTATTATTAATAATTATGTGATTATTGTTATTCGAAGACCTTTTGTTATGTGATTTTAATTACTAAAATCTATTTTCTAAAATTTTCTTAAAAATTAAAATGTGATACCGATGTAAAGGCTTAATATTAAATAGTAAATAAGGAAAATATGTTAGTAACGCCTCACTTTTGGTACGATCATGACGTGCTAAAAGTTAGGGTGTTACACTTAAGGTGTTTTCTGTAACACCCTAACTACCAAAGTTCACACTTCCGGCTGCGCGACTCTGATAGCTCGGATATTACGACGACTCTTATACTATTTAATACTAAAATATGAGCCTATTTAAAACTTTAAACCGCAACACCGCTCCCAACAACACTTTCATACGATAACATACATCCATAAATACCATACAACTAACAAAACTCATAAAGAGTACATCCGTATATATATACAAATATATATATATAAATATTATTACAAGCATAATCCAATACAATTTCCTATCCCTCTTACAGAATATATCAAGATAAAGGCGAGGGTACAATAAACCATAACTAAAACGATACAGGGCATCACAACAACAATTAAATAAGCTCTTCGTAACTTCTGCGCCCATATCCTGAAAGGGGAAAATGTTGGGGGTGAGAACATCATCCTCGAAAGGGTTCTCAGTAGAGGGTTTTTGGGAATTACTGTAATAGAATACATGAAGATAACTGCACCAGTGATTCATAACCGTCTTATGCCTCTTTTCAAAAACAACGGTTTACAATGAAAGTAAAGTCGGAAATCTTTTCGGAAAGAAGAACCATTCAATTCTCAAAACTCAAAAGCCTTTCAAAACGGTTTATCTATGCGGAACCAAAATAGCCTTTCATAATTTTATTCCAAACCAGAAACACAAAACCGAAATCAACCGTCAGTTCATCTCTTTCCAACCACGGCCCTAGGCCCAAACAATCCAACCAACAACCAATCACCACAATCCAACAGAGTCCCAGATACAAACACAGATAGGAAGTTCAAGCACAGACAAACAGTTATTACAAGTAGAACAGTTAGCAATTAATCACATAGGCAAACCAAGTATAATATGCACACCCAACCAATGTCACACCAATGCATATGATGCATGCCTGTCCCTAGTGGCTGATGATATCATCTGTCGGTTATAGAGCCAACCCGACAAGTCCTGGTAGCTAACCATTGGACTGTCCCTCTGTCGTGCATCCCCAACTCGAGTTATACTCATCATAAACTTGATCATAATCATGATCCATATCCATCACCCTCACTGGTGAATATTTATCCATCACCATCCCTGGTGAATATTTATCCATCATCATCACTGGTGAATATTTATAGGGGCGAGCTCATCCGGGCCTTTCACAGTGCACGGTCACACTTACGACATTGGGTTAACAGAGCTTCGAGTCTCAACCTGGAGCACATGGTGGCTAGCCATTGCTACTACCCAGGGAAACCCTCATCTCCAATAGTGGAAGTGCAAAAATCACAATTACCAATAATTCAGCATATACATGCATTCATTCTCATCCATGGATCAACATCCATCTCAGCCATCCGGCTTACGGTTCAGTCCAGAACCAGCCAATATTGATAATCACACACAGTCATTCCGGCTCACGGTTCAATCCAGAACCAGTCAATATTCATAATCATACATAGCCATTCCGGCTCATAATAAAACAGCACTTCCACATTCAAAATCATCAAATTCATGAAATCGGCATTTAAGCCATAAATCATTTTCTCAATTCATTTCGCTTTGAAATCAAGTTTCAACTCTTTTCAGCCTTGGCTTTAAAGATCTCATTTCTCAAATTATCTCAGGCTCATAAGCCAATTTTACTCAAGGAAAATTCCCTTTCTGAAATAAGCCACTCTCGGCTTCCTCTTTCCAAAACTTCCAAAACCATGGAAAGTTAAAGATTCCTTTTGAATCATTCAAAATCACCCATCCAACAATGGGATTTTTGTAACAAAAGTTCCTCGGCAGAGTCCTAAGTCCTTAGGGGAGAATAGCATAACTCATTTCGCCAAATTCATTTAAAATCATTAAAACATTGGCTTTCCGATTTGAGTAATAAAATAGGATCTAAGCCAAACCGAGTCACATAATCATTTACTTCCTTCAAAGCCGTTTCCTTTACTTAGGCAAAACCAGCTTTAACCCCACTTTGAACCGGCCCCGGCAACAGCTCCGGCGGCGGCCAGAATCTCCGGTGAATCAACTATAAAAACCGCGCAGCATCAAAACCTTCTCGAAACTCAAAGTGACCGAAACCACAAATAAAACCCTTACCGAGAAGTCGAAACTCGCAGAATTTACTGAACATAGCAGCCCCATCAACAGCGGCTTCATTAGCAACCACCATAGCATCCTGGCCCAAGCAGTGGCTTCCAAAGGCAATGGGGCGCGCTTACCCAGAACCCAAATGGAGCAACGGTAGGAGCGGCGGCCAAGGATTCCGGTGGCAGTGGCGGCGAACCAGAGCACCAGAAGCGGAGGGGATTCATCTTGCTTCCCTCTCTCACCTCCATTCCACAGCAGTGACCTCCACTGGCGGCAGCGGCGGACTACACCCTAGGGCGACGGCGACTGTTCAGACGGCAGTGACGACACATGGCTGTGCGCGACGGCAGCGGCGAGTCCCTCTCCGCGCGACGCCGTCTCCACGCCTCACTCTCTCTCGATTTCGTGCTCCCCTCTGGTCGCGATCCACGGCGGCGATGGTGGCGCTATTGGAAGACATGGAGGCAGTGGCAGTGACAAGGATGGAGCAACGAGCGGCGGCTCCGAGATCTCCAGCGACGGAATAGGGTGATGGGTGTCAGAACCACGACTGGGCAGGGATGAATGGGGCAACTTCGATGGCGGCGCTCCTCGCGTGTGGCAGTCTGGCGGTCACGGCGGCAGTACCCAGTCGGCGGCACTAAGTCCTTCTCCCTCTCTATTCTGTTTTCGTTCCTTCATGGAAGAGAAGCGCTGCTGCTGAGTTAGGAAAAGAAGCGTTTCGGCTGCAGCTGGGGCACGGGGAAGCAATGGGCTACCGGGTAGGATCTTAGGGTTTTATTTTGAAAATTAGGGTTAAGGGCATTATGGTAATTTCACTCAAAAACAGGGATAATATAGTAATTGAAACCCCAATTAAATCCAACACTAATTGTATATAGAAAATACTATTTGCTCCTCATTTTTACAAATTATTTTCAATAAAATGTCCCAACCAAATAATTAGAAATAATATACTTAATTTCTTTATTTTCCAAAATAACAATATTAATATTTAAAATATTACTTATCTAATCCAAATCATATAAAATCCTTATTATTTCATAACTATCAACCTTATACTTTAAATATAGAAAATAATCCAATAATTATAAAATTGGATAATAATCATAACTTATCTCAAATCCAATAAATCAAAACTTGCCTTAATTATCTTTAATAAAATAATCTCTGAAATTAAGGCTATAAATAACTATAGGATTTGAGACTTGATCATAATAAGACTTTTCAAATATTCTGGGTTTTACATTCTACCCACCTTATAAAAATTTTTGCCCTCGAAAATTGATACAAAATGAAAGAAATTCCATAACAGTTCACCCTTGAACACATTTAAGGAAGAAGCAAAAATATCTCAAAATATAATCATATTTACGATTTTCAAAGACTTTGATTGTCATAAGCATAAGGATGTAAAGGTAGGAGTGTGATTGCAAAGCAAACGTTACAAGGTAGGCTCAATGCAAAAGATAACATGGATCAATCATGTGATAGAAGGGCAAGGCATCAAAGGCTATCAAACAGGATGGAGTTAAAACGACGTGCTCAACCTCCGCACACTAATCTCATATCAACCTCAAAGTTTCAACTTTCCAACTCCATCAAGCACTTTACAAACCCCAAATTTTGATCACAAGCCTGACAACCACAAACCCGTTCGCCAGGAACAAAACGCCCACAACTCATACGTTGCACACCTACCGCTTCAACTTTCGTATACACATGTCATGTACTAAAGAACTAACGCATTGCGTTACTACGCCTATAGATCGCACGTGATAACGAAACAATTCTCGAGTCTACTCAGAAGGATACCAGATTTAGAACGGAAAGACAATTGTCAATGGTAATACACACAAATTTAAGGGAATGTATCCAATTTCCAGACAAACAAAAATGCGCAAGCAATGAAGTTTGCTAGAAATAAATCAATTGACAACTTCAAAGATAACCCTTGGATCAAAGAAGTTCAATAGGATCAACAAGAAAACCAGCGCATAAGTTGAAACAAACTCAAACTGAGTCGATGAAGTATTAGGTTACAGAAAAGAATATCTCAGACCCAAGTCAAGCTCACAAAACTCAAGAGCATAATTAAATTACTTATGAATACTTTGTTCTTAAAAGAATCGAAAACTTGCAGAAAAATCACTTCGCAGTTTAAAAGAAAAGTTAGGCAACAAGCCTCCTTCAAGAGAAAAATAAAAGCATAAACGTGGCTTTACTTCAATACAAGTTCATGTTGAAGTAGATTTTGTAGAGTTCCAAAAACAAAATGCACACAACTTTGGCTAAGAGCTAAAATATTTCCTCAAATATTTTAGAAAGATAATTAGATGCACAACTTAACCAAAAGCAGTTCATAAAAACTCGGAAGTAATCAAATGCTTGTTCAAAATTCTCAAAATTTCGTATTCAAACAAGCGTGTATAATATTCATAACAAGTACGAAAGAGGAAGTTAAACTCTTTTTAAAAAAAGAAACTCCGAAGTAAAAATTCGCTTACAATTTGGTAAAGGAAATAAGTGGTGCATTACAAACGAACCAATTTCCACTAAACAATGGAGCTTTCCAAAACCTCATTTAAAATAGCGCTTGCCAACTTTGAATTAACTTCGTCAAAATTGAACAATGGTTTCAATCTCAATCAAGCAACAGAAAATAAATTCCGTTTAATATTTCTTCAAATAGAATTCAAAGTTCCTTTAAAAAGGTTCAAAACAAGACTCCAAAAGTGTTCTTGAAATCACCATCTCAGAAGAACATTCAAGAAGTTTAAGATGTACTAAAAAGGAGTCAAGCCTTGCAAGAAAGGATCTTAAATTAAAGTAGTTCAAACAAGATCCACTAGACATGAAACATCAAACAAGTTTTAAATTGATCCAAAAGAATACAAAAGTCATAGAAAAGACAACTCAATCATTTGTAATTTCTCAAGGATAAATTTTTTTTGACTAAAAACTCTTGTAAAGACAATGAGAGAATAAACGATGCACGAAATTGAAACAAATCAAGCTGACTCACATAAGAGTGAGATTCATACAAGAGGAAAAACCAAGATCAATGGCAATATCCACAAAATGTAAAAGATCAGTTAAAAACAAGGTCAAACATGACATTCATGGAGATGGAAGATTTAATAGAGAATTTAGTCCGTTCATAGGAAGAAAGCTATGAGTCCAACACTTTCAAAAGAACAACCATGGCACAAACCATGTAGCATGCTCAATCAAACTCAAATCAAAATGAATTAAGTAAAGTTTATCAAATGAAACTCAACCGAGACAAAAGTGGTAAATCCTTTCTTTTCAAAATTTTGAAAAAAATACCCAAATACATAATCAAATGAAGATGTGCATTGGAACCATAGTAAATTTACTAGAAAGTCAATTTGTATTTTAAGTAGGTGCAGTTCTATAAACCAGTAAAGGTACAGGCGAGGCATTAGAAATAAATAGTTGTTAAACTGTATAAGAAATCTTCAAAGTTCCACATATAGATAAGTGTATATCTAGTCAACAGTAATTTTTATAAAAATCCCAAAATTAGCTGTAATCACTGTCAAATAAGAGGAAAACTGAATCAACAAGTTCTCTAAGAATGAACTCGGAACCCAGAGTTAAAAGTCACAGCACATTAAGACAAGTTCAAGACTATATCAAAGAATACTTAAATCAAGAAGAACTCAAACAGAGGAAGACAGATGCATCAAGGATTCTAAACAAGCATATGCACTTAAGATCATTCAAGAATGCATATGAATAGAGGAATAGAGTGGAAACATCAAATTACTTTTCAAGAGGAGTACCAAACAAGAACTTCAAGTTAGGATATAAAAGAACAGGTCGACTCGAACAGAATTCAAGACACTCAACTGAATAGCCTCGAGAAAAAGTTTCTAACGTTCCCCCAAAGCCCGCGATTCGCTTTACTCGAAACTCGTATATGATCTATGATAACCCATCAGTGCTTTCATATACATAATTCACTAGTATTAAGCCGGCCAAACTTAATATCAGGAATTATGCAACGCAAGACTAACAACGTTAATCAATAGACTGTCATGTGCATAAAGCTCTAATTCTTGTCTTTCGACAAGACCTAATACATGACAAACGCTCAGAGCATGCAACCGAAGCATAGTCAGTCCATTCCTCAGGCTCTACAGGAAGAACTGCTCTGATACCATAATGTAACACCCTAACTACCAAAGTTCACACTTCCGGCTGCGCGACTCTGATAGCTCGGATATTATGACGACTCTTATACTATTTAATACTAAAATATGAGCCTGTTTAAAACTTTAAACCGCAACACCGCTCCCAACAACACTTTCATACGATAACATACATCCATAAATACCATACAACTAACAAAACTCATAAAGAGTACATCCGTATATATATACAAATATATATATAAATATTATTACAAGCATAATCCAATACAATTTCCTATCCCTCTTACAGAATATATCAAGATAAAGGCCAGGGTACAATAAACCATAACTAAAACGATACAGGGCATCACAACAACAATTAAATAAGCTCTTCGTAACTTCTGCGCCCATATCCTGAAAGGGGAAAAATGTAGGGGGGTGAGAACATCATCCTCGAAAGGGTTCTCAGTAGAGGGTTTTTGGTAATTACTGTAATAGGATACATGAAGATAACCGCACCAGTGATTCATAACCGTCTTTTGCCTCTTTTCAAAAACAACGGTTTACAATGAAAGTAAAGTCGGAAATCTTTTCGGAAAGAAGAACCGTTCAATTCTCAAAACTCAAAAGCCTTTCAAAACGGTTTATCTATGCGGAACCAAAATAGCCTTTCATAATTTTATTCCAAACCAGAAACACAAAACCAAAATCAACCGTCAGTTCATCTCTTTCCAACCACGGCCCTAGGCCCAAACAATCCAACCAACAACCAATCACCACAATCCAACAGAGTCCCAGATGCAAACACAGATAGGAAGTTCTAGCACAGACAAACAGTTATTACAAGTAGAATAGTTAGCAATTAATCACATAGGCAAACCAAGTATAATATGCACACCCAACCAATGTCACACCAATGCATATGATGCATGCTTGTCCCTAGTGGCTGATGATATCATCTGTCGGTTATAAAGCCAACCCGACAAGTCCTGGTAGCTAACCATTGGACTGTCCCTCTGTCGTGCATCCCCAACTCGAGTTATACTCATCATAAACTTGATCATAATCATGATCCATATCCATCACCCTCACTGGTGAATATTTATCCATCACCATCCCTGGTGAATATTTATCCATCACCATCACTGGTGAATATTTATGGGGGCGAGCTCATCTGGGCCTTTCACAGTGCCCGGCCACACTTACGACATTGGGTTAACAGAGCTTCAAGTCTCAATCTGGAGCACATGGTGGCTAGCCATTGCTACTACCCAGGGAAACCCTCATCTCCAATAGTGGAAGTGCAAAAATCACAATTACCAATAATTCAGCATATACATGCATTCATTCTCATCCATGGATCAACATCCATCTCAGCCATCCGGCTTACGGTTCAATCCAGAACCAGCCAATATTGATAATCACACACAGCCATTCCGGCTCACGGTTCAATCCAGAACCAGTCAATATTCATAATCATACATAGCCATTCCGGCTCATAATAAAACAGCACTTCCACATTCCAA
>NC_029789.2:22304504-22310741 GCF_000816755.2 Arachis ipaensis
TTTTTTATTTATTTTGATTAATAATTCTTAAGGGTATTATTATTTTATTTAAAGATAATTTAAATTTTTTGTAATATTTTTATAAAAGTTGATTAATAGATTCTTTTTTAAAATATTTTTTTAATAAGATCGTATTTTGATTTTTCTCTTTCATCTTTTGTATTAATTAATTATATTAATCTTCTATTGCAATGCATTTTTTATCTATTCCACACATTATCTTTTCTATCTTCTTTTACTTTCTTTAATTGCTCTTTTTATTTTATTTTTAATATTTAATTTTACTTTTACTTCTCATATATAGATTTATTATAATTCATCACAGATTCTTTTTGAATTTAAGTGATTTTTTAGGTTATATTTTACCATTGATGCTTTTATTTTGTTTAGTGTATTTTTTTAGTCTGTGTTTAATATAGTAATATGTAAATATCTATTCTATTATGTAAAAATTAAATTTCTGCACTTAATGATAAAACTGTCGTAACATGTTTCTGATGGTATTTTTCGATTTATTTCTTTTAAATCATTAAATTCATTTTATTATAATAAATTAATTATATCAACTAATTGATTTGGTTAATTTTTTAAATATCATACAATTTGTTATAATTTCTATCAATCAATTAACTGTAATTCAAATTGAATGATTATTTTGTTACGAAATTATTATTTCCTAATCTATTTATGGGCAATACATATATTAATTATAATCGTAAATTAAGCTATTTTACATTAAATGACTTATATAATGGTCATCTCATTTATTATCATAAATGCAGAATTAAATGAGAATAAAACCAGAGATACTATTTTATTTGATTTTTCGGGTTTAATGGGTGTGACACTCAAATATAAATAGTGACTTCCGGATTTTGGTCTCCAACACATCAAAGCCATCTCCGTAACTCTTTTTCCATAAAAGGAATTTCGATTCAACTCTATCAGGGATACAGAAGGTTTTCAAAGAACAAAGGAAAGGTCTGAATTTGCACGAATTCTAAATGTTCGAACTTAAGACGTTGTTTCAGTTCGTTGTCGTTACGAGAATGACTCTAATCTATACGTGTCTAAGGATTAGAATAGATTAAATATTATTTAAGTAATTTATTTCTAATATTGGTATTTGATTAAATTAATTTTAGATAAATTTAAATTGTTGACTCAATTTATATATTAGACTTTTCTTTTAGAATATATCATTTTTTATATTTTTTAATATAATTTTTTTTCTAATTTTAAGTTTTTTTTGGATATATGTATAGTTCATATTTTAAGTTTATTTGATAAGTAAATCCTTACACGTGAACAAAGACAGTGCGATTTTATAGATTTATAAGTGCTAATAACCTTTATATTTAATTTGTTTTATAGTGTGATAATAACTAATATATTTATTGGTGGATTAAACTATTACTATATTATTTATGATCACATTCAGTATATATGTCTGATTTATTGAAAAAAATAAATTATTAAAACCGATTAATAACTATTTTAGAATTAATCCAATTAACACTAAATAAAAAAATAATTTAAAATTATAATTTCAATCTTATCACGTGCGTGACACGGGTAATTATACTTGTTACTCTTTATACTTCAGTTTAAAAAATTTTAAAAAATTTACAGTCTAAAATCATACAAAGTCCATTAATAAAGTTTTTATTTTTCCAAAAGTAATTTTTAAAAAATAACTACTCTCCATGTCCGTGCAATGCGTAAAAAAAATGTACAGAGATCATACGAGTATTGAGAGCTTTGTTTTTAATTTTGGATACTCTTCTTTTGTAAACCTCATATTTGCTTAACTCAGCTTGAGTTCGTTTCAAAATACTGCATTATTTTTCATCTTATTGGTCTTATTAAATTTCTTCGATTCAAGAGTTACCTTTAAAGTTATCAGTTGATTCTCTTTCCAGCACTTTTTATTACTTGTTCATCCTTGTCTACTTGTGATTTCTATAATTCTTTCAAATTCTCGCGAACACGGTCTTTGTCACTGTTCTTTCTTTTCTATGGTCTATTATCCTTCTGAGTATACTCGAGATTAGTTTTGATGTCTTGTGCGACCGTACGCTTAGTAAACGACACATTAGCCCTTTAGAACACGTTTGATGAACACAAAAGGTAGAATTTGTAAACATACAACGTAGCAAAGAGTTGTGGAATCTTGTTTCATGAAAAAGAGTTTTATTGATGTTAAGTTGATGACTACTAAGATTTGCAAAGTATTTGATGAGGTTGAGAACCCTTGGATGAATTGATCGATGAAGTACGATTAAGAATGGTAGAGATGAGTTATGTTGAAAGTTGAATAGTTGAATATCTGAGTTGGTGCGAGATCAATGTGTGAATGTTAAGCACGTCGTTTTGACCCCAGCCTATTTTATGACCTATCACCACCTTGCCTTACCATTACATGTTTGAACCATGTCGTCATTTGCATCAAGCTTGCCTTGTAATTTCTGTCTTGCAATTACACTCCTACCCTTATATCTTTATGCTATGTGGTAATCAAAGTATTTGAAACTATACAAATATGAATGCTAAAGTTCTTTGCTTTTTACACAAAGTGTTAAACCATGTAACGCTTTTTGTAATACGCTAATTTTCGAGAACGAAAATTTTTATAAGTTGGGTAGGGTGTAAGACTGATAATTTTCGAAAAATCTTATTGTGAACTAACTTCAATTTATTTATTTATTAAAGATTTTAATTTCGGAGATTATTTTATTAAAGCTAACTAAATCAATTTTTGATAATTAAATTAGAAAATTTATCTAATTTTACAATTATTGGGTAATTTTCATATTTAAATTATAAAGTTTAGAAATCGTAAAATAATAAGAATTTATATGATTTGATTTAAATAATTGTGATTCTAGAAATTAATACTTTAATTTTTATGAATAAAGAAAATTAATTATATTATCTATAGTCATCGAATTAGAATTATTTATTTGAGAATAATTTGTAAATTGATAATTAAATAGTATTTTTAATAAATATTAGTGTTGGATTAAAACAGGTTTTTAATTATCCTATTACTCTTAATTTTATAAAATTGTTATATTACTCATATGAATTTTATCTTAACTCTAAATTCCCAAATAAAACCCTAATTTTAACCAAATTAACCCTAACCTCCTAAACTAACCCTAGCCACCACATTCATCTTAATTTTTTCCTAACCTAATCTACAGAAGGGAAAAACAAAAGAAAGGGAAAGAAAGAAGAAAGGGGGGCACGAGAGGAAGGGAGAGCTGAGAGGATGAGGGGGGAAGGAAGGGGACGGCGCCGGCGGGGCTGGGAGCCGTCGTCGCCGTCGAGTCATTGAGAAAGAGAGAGAGAGGCCGCGACTGGAAGGAGAGAGAGAAGCTGCCTTGCGTCTTGCTGTCGCCGTCGCCTTCATCCCGAATCGCCGTCATCGCCGATGCAGGGAGAGGAGCCGCCGCGCCGTCGCTGCTGTTGGGTCGCCTGCTATCGTCAGAGAGAAAAGAGCGTACGCGAGGAAGGAGAAGCCCTGCCTTCGTGTCCGCCGCCGCCGCCTCTGAATCCGTCGCCGCCTCTGAATCCGTCGCCGTCAAGCAGAGCCACGGGCAGAGGGGAGAGATCTGCGAGGAAGGGAGGACCGCGACCCGTCCAGCCGCCGCGCACAGTTGCCGCTCGTGTCGCCGATGCCATCGTCGTTAGATCCGCCACCTCCAAAGCTTCTGGCCGCATCTTCGCCGCCGGAGAACGCCGCGGCCGCCCAGAAACCGCCACTGAAGCTTAGGTCTACTTGTCACCGCAAGTTTCTCTGTGGTGCGCCGCCGTCGGATGCCGCCGTGACCACCACTGAACTCTACGCTGCCGTTAGTCACTGATGAAGGTATCTTTGCTGTCTCTATTTTGCTTTAGGTCCTTCGCTTCCTTAAACTCGTTCTAATTCTCTACTTTTACTCTATTTTCTGCTACAATTAGATTGAATATTGATGCTAGTGTTGTCGCGGGACTGTTGAAGCTGCTACTAGTTTTGATTTTGTTATCCTGGTATTGGTCTGATCTTTCCCATAGGTTTGGTCCATCTGCATGTTCTGTTTTATCACTGCTATGGTTTTCATGTTCTGATTTTAATTCTAGTCCTTACTTTGTCTTGAATCCCCAGGGTTGAAATTGCTATTAATTCCTATCCAATCTAAATCTTTTATTTTGCTGCAACCATGACCAATGCGGTGAAGATTAACATTACTGCTACCGCTGTTTCGGTTGCTGCCATTGCCGTTCTAATTGCGTGAGAGTCGCATCTGCTGCCATGAATTAAAAGGAGAGGGAATTATCACGATAAATTTGTGTGAACTCAGTTAATTGAGGTAGGAATTTTTCTTAAAATCTATTTTACATTACAGAGTTGTGATAAATAGATATTGATGCAAAAAGATATATTTCTGTGATTATATTTGTCTTGTGGATGTGATGGTTTGTTGGACTGGATTGTTGGGTGCTTGATTGCTTGAGCGAAGTACGATTGTTGATAAGTGGATTTGAAAAGTTATTTACTTGATTATTAGGAAAATTGGTTTTTCTTGGTTTGAAGTTAAAGCGATTTGATTCTGAGTCGATCTGATTTTATAAATGATTTAATACTTGAGCTGGTTTGACTTTAAAAAGAGTTTTATTATTGGAATTCGTCTGGTTTGAAAATAATTTGATACTGGAATTGGTTGAATTTTGGAAAGTGATTGAGATTTGGAAATGGTTTGAGAAATGTTTGGATGGGACCCGAAAAGGATGGTAGTATCCGAGTTTTAGAGGAGATGCTGCCGAAATTTTATATAATTAGAAGTTTCATTGAAAGTAGTTATTTTAGAAAGGTTTAAGTATTATATGATTTTAAACTACCTCATTTATCAAAGGAAGAGTTATGTTTTGGATTGGAAATTGTTAATGAACGGAATGGAAAGAAGGATGATTGAGAATTTTCTCTGAAATATGGTTTTTGAATGAATTTAAAAATGAGATTTGGATTGATGAATGATTATGATGTTGAGAATGTTGAGATATGATCTTTGAATTATTCATATGGCTTATGAATTTGAAATATCTGAGATACGAGGTTCCCTGGATTAAGTGTCGTGGCTTGCCACCACGTGTACCAGGTTGAAAACTCGATACTCTGTTGACCCTACGACGTAAGTGTGACTGGGCACTATATAAATTCCCAGGAATGTTACCCTCATTGAGCAATATTGATTATTTGAGAAAAATCTATGCATAGACTCTTGGGGATACACGTCGGGGGACAGTCTAAGGACAATTCAGACTTGTCGGGTTGGCTGGATAACCGACAGATGAGCCTCATCAGTCATAGGACAGGCATGCATCATATGCATTTGTTTGCTTTGTTTGGGTTTGAACTTGTTTTGGTTTGCCTAATTGCTAAACTGTCCTTAACTGCTACTTGAACTATTTGCTGTAACTGCTACCTACTTGTGTTTTCCTTATCTGTCTTGCCTGTGTTTGTCCTGGTGTACTACATTTAAGAATGAACTTTGATGCTGAATTAATGATGGTGTTGTTTGATTGCGTGGTTGGTTTCTGATTGAGATTTTTCTTATAAGAAAGGAAATGTTTCAGATTTCTAAAAGATTAAACATTATTTCTTTGAAAAGGTTTTGAATGATTTCCTATTGGTTTTTAAAAGATTCATAAGGCATTGATAATCACTGAGCTTGAAAACAGTTTTCTTATTGAATATCTTCTTATGACAACTTTGAAACTCCATGGTGAGACCGTGTGGTTAGGTTCTCACCCCCTTACAGCTTTACCTTTTCAGGAATCGGATGAAGAAGCATTAAGAAGAGTTATATTGTGTTTGGTTTATATGATGTTCTGTTAATTAGATTATTTTCTTCCCTCGTCTTTTTTTTATTACAAGTTTGTAAGAGGGATAGGAGTTGTATGTTTTATATGTATATTATATTATGAGATATTATTTAAGGAGTCTTGGATATGAATCTATGCCTGCTTGTATTTTTCTTAAGATAAAGTATTTATTCCGATTTTTAAAGAAATCAGCGATACAGTATCAAGTCACAGGGTCCTATTTTTAATATTTAGTATGTAAAGTAGTCGTAATACTTCTTGCTATTAGAATGGCACAGCCGGAAGCATAATTTCTGGTAGTGAGCGTGTTACAGTACGAGATCCGTAACATAAAAATTAAATCATTAGTATGATATTATATTTTATATT